>NC_084794.1:33682500-33967500 GCF_963169125.1 Humulus lupulus
TAGAAGGCAAACTGACCAAGCGTCCATTCTCTGCAAAGGGTGATAGGTCCAAAGAACCACTTGGACTTGTGCATTCAGATGTTTGTGGACCTTTGAATGTACAAGACAGGGGTGGTTTTGAGTATTTTTTCACTTTCATTGACGATTACTCTAGATACTCATGTCTTTACCTAATGCATACGAAATCAAAAACATTTTCAACGTTTTAGGAATTCCTAGCGATGGCTCATAACCAATTAGGTAAAAAATTATGGATCTTGCGATATGATAGGGGTGGAGAATATTTGGATATGCAGTTCCAAGATCATTTATGTAACGTCCTACGTTTTTGGGTACCTTTAAACGACTCGGGTCGGGATTTTTCCCCCGGGTTAAGAATATTATTTTAAATAATATTATATTTTGTTTGTAAGTATTCCATGAGTTATTGCTAGCCAAAATATGAATTTTGTGATTTTAAAAGTCAAGATAAGACTTTCGGTCCTGGACCGACACAAAAACCCTGATCGGGTAAAAATCTCGGAAAATAAAACGAAAAATCATGGCAATTATATTTTGGGCATAAAATACATTCATAAAAGTTAAAGTTTGGTCAAAAATAATAAACCTAAAAGAAAATGGAAATTTTAAGGCATTTTGTGCTAAATGCCTAATTTTGCCGAAATGGGGAATTTTATTCCATGAATGGACCTTAGGTTAAATTTTATTATGTGATTAATTAAATTAAATGTGAGAGACATTTAATTTAATTAATTAATGTTAAGTTTGGTAATTAAAACTTAATAAGAGTGAAAAAGGTGTCAAAAGTCAATTTGGACTTTTCTTCTTATGAAACATTTATTAACCCTTAAAAAAAAAAAATATATATATATATATATATGAAATGATCATATATGGCAAAGGGTGGCCGGCCATGTGGTCTTTTAGAGTTGTGTGAACCAACTTTTATAAGATTTAAATCCCATTTAATTAAAGGTTAGGGATAAAAGCAAGTGGGCAAAACACTTGAGTGTTTTTAGGGTAAATTAGATAGTATATATCTCTTCCATCCCTCCCCAACCGACCACACCACTCTCTCACATTCAATCATCTGATTTTTGAAGACCTCTCAAAGTGTTCTCTCCATTTTTCAAGCCCAAGAACACCAAGGAAACTTTGAGGCTAAGTCTTGGTCTAGGAAGTATTTTCCCTAAGGTAAACTTTCACTAATCTAGGTTTTTGTAAAGTTTTAAGCATAGAGTTTCAAATAGTTAATTGACTATGTTGTTGGGGGAAGTTTGTTAGGGTTTTTGAAAGGTTTTGAAGGAGTCAAAGCTTATAGGAAGGTCCAAACCTTAAGCAAGAACACCAAAGAGGTAAAAAGTTTACTTTTGATGAGTTTGTTGTAGGGTTTTTAGTTTTAAGCATTTTTTTGTATATCTAATGCTTAGAGTTTCTTGTTGATGATGTAATAAGGTTATGGTAGTTGTTTAATAATTTTTATGATGCATGTGTATTGATTTTTGAAAATGGGAACCAAAACCCCCAAGGGTTTTGTAGGATACCCTAAAACAAAACATGTTTTAAGCTGTGACTTCCAAGGGGTCAAGCAGCCACTGTATATTGTTTTTGTAAAATTAAATTGTACTGTTATGTTGTTGAGATTGAGTACATAAAATTGAGCTTTTGAAACACTAAAAAATGTTTAGAAATGAGTAAGTTATGCTATTTCAAAGTTTAGGTAAAAAACTGTTTTTTCGTATTCTCATTTTCGGAACCAAGTTTGGACAGCCACTGTATAGGGCAAATGAACCCAGTTTTTTCTAAAATTTTGTGGACACATTTCTGGCATAACCTATTAGTCCACTGTAAAATTTGGTAAGAAAATATTAAACTGTTTGAAAGTTATTAGCTGTCAAAGTTTGGAAAAAATAAGGACTTGAAAATAAGGTAATTTTTACCTCATTGTTGGAAAATGATTTCACCAATCAAAAATGCTCATTTTGACCTAATATTTTACAAAGACCTAAATGGCATAACAAAAATGGAATTGGGAAATTTTGGTAACAATTGGGTAAGTAAATTTCAAGATATGAACTAACGAAGTATGTAGTTAAAAATGTGAAAAATAGGTTTTTCACACTTAGTGTAAAAATGATATTTTGGAACATAAGGTAAAAAAAGTAAAATTTTGTTTATTTCAAGATATAAAATGGTAAGTCTTGAAATCATATTTTCACTAAAATTTACCCTTTGAGTTTAAATGAATTATTTTTATTAAAGAGTTTTTATTCTTTCTAAAAATAAGAGATTTAATTTATTAATAGTTAATAAATTAAAAGAGGGTTTAAAACCCTATATTTTGAGAAAATAATTAAATGAATGATTTTTCTAGTAAGTAAAATTGATTAATTTCTTTTAGAAAATTAATTAGTCAAGATGAGAAATTTATAACGGTTTTCCTAATTAAGAAAAATTAAGCAATTTTCTTAAAACGGTTTTTAGATATTAAAACCTTAAGAAAAATAAAAGGAAAATTTAAAGAGTTTATTTTCTTTAAAAATAATTAAGGAATTTATTTGTATTTTCTGGATATAATACCGGCTAAAATCTTACATATTTTAACCGACTAGTCGAAAGTGCGGGTTAATAGCGATACCTTGAAAGAGTAAGATTTTTAGCGGGTTGTGGGGAAATACCATTGTGATACCCGAGCCTAGGTATCGAGACCTTAGGATAGGTCTCCCCGAGACTTAGGGTTTAGTCTCGAATATTTTGTATAACTTTCCTTAATAGGTTTAAAGCCCAAATAAGGATTATAAATCCTTACAAATGACTTTTATTAAAATGACCAAACTGCCCAAAATAATAATAACGAATTATTAGTGCCATAATTAATTCGAGTATACTGTATGGATAACTACAGTATTGGCTAAGCGTAACTGGACTGAACGTTGGAGGGTGAAAACTTGCTGAGCGCTAAGGACTCCAAGTAAGTCAACTTATATTGTATGGCTGCAACATGAAATGATTATTGTCTTGTATGTTAGTATAGGGATACATGCACATATATAGGCTGTCATAGAAAGTTGCTTAGAGACCTTAGTCTAGTGAGTGCTGATTTAGAAAATATGAACGGTAGAAGTCCGTCATATCCTAGACGGTTGATCCCCGTCACACTGCTTGATTTTATTTATGTCCGGTTCATTACCGCGACGAGTGGCCATGAGATGAGGATAAGGTGGTTAAACCTAGGGGTGCCAAGATAAATGGGACCTAGGGGCCCTCATGCTTACTTAATCATTGGACGGTTAGAATCCGAGCAAGTGCTCTGATAAGTTATTCCCGGATAGCAGCCGTGAATATTGGCCATTCCGTGAGAGTGCCTAGAGATACTAGGGGTTGCCAAGATAGAGTGAGGTTGAACACCCTAGGGGCAGCTGCTCACCAGCACCACTGATTAACATAGAAGTCTCCGTAAAACCGTGTAAATTGGATTACGCTCTTGGATAAGTAGCGATGCCCTAGGTAACACGATAGTTACCCTTGATGGGAATATTTATTGGCTAGATCTTAGTGTGGAGACTCGGTTCTCTTTTACAGATTAGCAATTATGTTGGAGGGCGCGTTACGCATGAATTGTTAGAAATTGTCGAGCGTTGGTCTCGAATTATGTTGTGATATAATATATCTGCTTGCTCTGGGATTTTCTGAGTGCAGGGATATAATTGTTGATAAGATATAGTTGTGATATAATATATCTGCTTGTTCTGGGATTTTTCTGAGTGCAGGATTTTTATCTAGATATGAATTAATTTATCCTTGGTTATCAGGCATGACCATAAGTTTGCCAGGACGCTTTAGCGTTCTTGAAATTGATTGTGTAGGGTCCGGATGGGTCCGGATCCCTATTTCTCTATCTGCTTTGTTTGAAAGTTGATCTTACTAAGCGTTTTCGCTTACCTAGTTGTTTCATGTTGTAGGTAAGGGCAAGGGCAGGGCAGAGCAGTGAGCGCTGGAGTCTTCCTTGCAAATGTACATGTGGACCGACCTTTTGGGAAGCCTTTTTATTTTTGGAAATATTGTGTAATTTTCCTAAACTAGGCTCACTCTAATCTTTATAAAACATGTTTGTTACTAAATGTTAAGTATGGCCATACGACTTTTTAAAAAAAAAAAATTCTATGGGTTTTTGAGACATTTTGTTAAATGAAAACATTTATATTTCCGCATTATCGAGTCTTGGAAATCCGGGTCGTTACAATTTAACTGAACTTGGGATTTTATCATAACTTACTACCCCAGGTACTCCGCAACAAAATGGTGTAGCAGAACGCCGGAATATAACTTTATTGGAAATTGTTAGATGCATGCTTAGTTACTCAACTCTACCAACTTCGTTCTGGGGACATGCAATTGACACCATAAACGACATTCTCAATGTCGTGCCGCCTAAATAAATCCCCAAAACACCTTTAGAACGCTGGAATGGTCATGAACCTAGTTTACGCTATTATAGAATCTGGGGGTGTCCCACCCACGTCCTGAGGGAAAAGAAAGGAAAGCTAGAACTGTGAACTGAAGTTTGCATGTTTGTTGGCTATCCAAAAGGTACTCGGGGTGGAATTTTCTTTAGTCATTCAGAAAAGAAAGTGTTTACTTCTACGAATGCTACTTTTCTGTAAAATGACTATGTCCAAAACTTCAAACCATGCAAGAAAGTAGTTTTAGAGGAGATGGTTAAAGAATTGACTCCAACCAATGTTCCATCGTGTCCAACCGACACAAGTCGATTTAAATGAAGAAAGTACCATTGTTCTTGAGAAAACAGTCACAGAGCCTCGTCGTAGTGGGATGGTTTCTAGCAACCAAGTTCGCTATGGTTTGGATGGTGAAACCAATATGGTTGTTGGTGACACTAGTGATGATGATCTATTTTCTTTCAAACAGACAATGGCTAACCTTGAAAAGGAACTATGGCTTGAAGCCATGAAATAGGAAATGGAGTCCATGTACTCAAATTCCATCTGGTATCTTGTGGAAGCACCTAGTGACTTTAGGGCCATTGGGTGCAAGTGGATCTACAAGAAGAAACGAGGTGTTGATGTAAATATCGAGACTTAAAAAGCTCAATTAGTGGGAAAGGGTTATACCCAAAGAGAAGGTGTGGACTATGTGGAAACTTTTAGTCTGGTAGCCATGCTCAAATCCATTCGCATCCTCCTATCCACAACAACCGCTCTCGACTATGAGATCTAGCAAATGGACGTCAAGACAATTTTTCTTAATGGAAAGCTTGATGAAGTCATTTATATGGATCAACAAGAAGGATTTAAAGTAGCTGGACAAGAAGGAAAAGTTTGCAAGTTGAATAGGTCGATTTATGGACTTAAGCAAGCTTCTCATTGCTGGATTTGAACAAAATATTGATGAACCTTGTGTTTACCAACTAAGGGCAAATCAAGTTGTGGTATTCCTGGTTCTTTATGTAGATGATATCTTACTCATTGGAAACATTGTTAAGAAATTATCAGATGTGAAGTTGGTTGACCACTCAATGCCAAATGAAGGATTTGGGTGAAGCAAGTTATGTTCTAGGTATCCAGATCATTAGGGATAGATAGAACAGACTCTTAGCTCTATCTCAAGCATCTTACATAGAAAAAGTGCTTGAACGTTTCTCATTGGAAAATTCCAAGAAAGGACGTTTACCTTCCCACCATGGAATTCATCTTTCAAAGAAACAGTCCCTCCAGGCTCCTGAAGAGGAAGATGCAATGAGAAAATTTCCTTACACATCTGCAGTTGAAAGTCTGATGTATTCCATTTTGTGTACTAGATCAGATATCTTAAGGGCCTTGATTAGTGTGCCAGGAGGGCATAATTGGCTTATGTGTGAATTTATTGATTTTATGCATGATTACATGATAAGCGTGCTTGCATGATTATGTGAATATAAATGTGATTAAATGTTATAGTTGTGAGAACAACATTATTATGTGAGTAAATCTGCAGCAGCCGATTTGAGGCGATCCTAGGGAGCTAGATAGCGGGAAAGTCACAACAAGGCTTAACAGTTGACTTTGGATAAGCCAGGGGTATTTTAGGAATCAGGTAGTTATTTAGACTATCGGGTTATGAAAATAAATATATGGAGATATATTTGAGGTTAGGAAGTCTAGGCGGGAATATTGGGGAATTTTACCATTTTGCCCTTGGGGACGTTTCGGTACCCCGAGCCTTGGGATTGAATTAACTAATTAGTGATAGACTAATTGAAATATAGAACTCGGTGGAACAAAAGTTAGAACCGACCTTCTTCCTTCTCTCTCTCTTTCTCTCTTAAAGGAGCCACAGAAGCAAGAGGAAATTGGCTGGGAAATTCAGAGAAATTGAGCTAAGGCTTTGGGGATTAGCTCAGGGATAGCTAAAGGATCTAATCAAGAGTTAAGGTAAGTTCTAAGTTTTATTTTATTGGTTAAATTCTGTGTATATAGCTGAGTTCTAAGTGTTTATGGGTTTTGGCATTAAAGGTTGAATTTGAGGCTGGAACCTTGGAAGTTAGGCTAGAGAACTCTTGGAGGATTGGTTCTACAGCTGAGGTAAGCTTTAATCTAAGGTTTAATGGCTGATTTATAGTGTTTTCATGGCTGGTTTTTGTGTTTTTAAGTTAGAAAGTTTCAGTAATTGAAATGGGTTTTTGACGGGTTTCTAGCCTAGGTTTCAGCTAAGTTGTGCTGTTGGAATCTTGTGGGAAGTTTTTGGATAATTGAGTTGTGGTTTTGAGTGAGTTTTCATGAGGTTTGAGAGTTAAAAATGGAGATTTTTCTGGGTTCGTAGGGGTCGGGCCGCGGCATAGGTCTTGGTGGGCCGCGGCATAGGTCTTGGTGAGCCGCGGCCCTTCGAAGCTGATGGGTGCTGAGGAAGGAGGGCGGGCCGCGGCATGATCTAAGTAAGGTCGCAGCCTTTACCTGTTTTTGTGCTTTGGGAGGCCTCTGTTTGGGGCCATATCGTGACATGGATGGCTAATGCCGCGGCCCTTAAGGGATTTTGGGATTTTGAGATTCTAGGCTTGGGAATTTAACCTAAGGTGCTCGAGATTGAATCTTTTACCATGTTTGGTGAAGTTCAATGTTCCGAAGATTAGAACTTTGTCTAGAAGCTCATTTAAGTTTTTTGATGGTATCCTCCACTTTGGTTGTGACTAGGTGATAAAAGCTAAGGCTCGGGAACGGATCGTGCTTGAGGAGCGTTGCTCATAATTAGTAACCACAAAGATTAAAGGTAAGAAAACTGCACCTGGTTGATTATCTGTAATGGGACTAAGGGTTCCCTATTGTGTATGCTTGAAAAGATGGTATTATGCCATGCAAGCTAATTAGTGAACCAATGGCCTAAGGGTGCCAAGGGTTACACTAGCGCACAGGGCGCAACTTGGACACTGGTAGCCGAGGACAGCTTAATATGCACTGAGCTCGTTTTAAGCGGGCCAGAGTCAGTGGGGTAAACAAAGGGTGCGGCCTAAGTTGTCGTCCCTGATTATTATGTGATATGAATGTTTTATGTGATTGAATGCATCCATGATTCTGAATATATGCTGAATGATTAGTGTGGATTATTTGGTGAAAGTTCATGCTTAGTGAATTTACTATCTGTTATTATTGTTTGTGTTACATATCCTGTTTTCTTGCTGGGCCTTGGCTCACGGGTGCTACGTGGTGAAGGTAAAGGCAAGGGCAAGCTTGACCAGCCTTGATTTGAAGAGCTCGGCGAGCGGAATGTACATGGCCAGTTGCTCAACTGCCACGGTTGAGGTTTAGGCAGGGACATGAGACCCAGAAATTGTCCATTTTGCCTTAGTATGGCTAACAGTTGTTTGTATTACTTTGGAAGTCTGTAATCCAACTTTTAAACTCTATTTCTTTTTGGATCCCATGTATATACTACTTAATTATATAAAATGAAACTTTTGAGACCAACACCTTTTTAACCCTAGCTCATATTTGTTTAGTGACACGTTTTTAAATTAATGACTTGATTAGCAAGTCTTGCAACTTTATAAGTACACAGTTTAGCGGTCTTGGCTATTTAGGGCATTAGAACTTGGTATCAGAGCGTCCTAGGTTTAAGGGTTCCTGAAGATAGGCTGGACATGTACATTCGCTGCTAGAGACAAGCTCAAATTAGGGTTTGGTAATGTGTATATGCATTTATATGTCTGAAATGAGTTATGAATGCTGTTATTTATTGGATTAATAGGAAGCATGAGATTCTGATAGGGCCTGGCCCTTGACTGTTGTGTGGGAATATTGAGGCATGTTTATTAGCATAGTCGTGCATGTACCTGAATACTTGGGTGATTAATTGTATATTGTGCATGGATGAATGCCTATTTTATAGCTATTGTGTAATGAGATTGAAGGCGTGCTTATTAGCAGCCATTGCATGGGGTGGATGCTTATATGTTGATTGTTTGTGATTGGTTATGTTCTATTGGTGGATCTTCAAGAATTTTTTACCCTGTCATCATGGTCTGACTGTCAAGTCGTTATTTGTAGATTGACTTGGAAAATCTACACGACTAGCCGGCACTAGGTCCGGGACCGGGGGTGATGACCAGGGCCAGATTCCTCCGCCAGTCCCTGAGAACTGGCAAAAGTTAATGGCAGATATGTAGGCTCGATTACAGAGCCAGGATCCGCAGATCTGTATCCTGCGACAGCAGGCTCCATCAGGGAGTGATGCCCCTATTGTACCACCTGCAGTGGTACCAGTTGTGCAGTCGAGGGAGGTTGGAAACAGGTGGGAGCCATTGTATGAGCGGTTCAGCAGCAACCCCCAATCTTTGAGGGTGGATCGGATCCATTGAAAGTCGAGCAATGGCTAACCATGACTACTACAATTCTGGATTTCATGAGAGTAGAGGGGCATGATAGAGTGGCTTGTGCCACTTATATGTTGAGGGAGGATGCCCGCATCTGGTGGGAAGTGGCATCGCAGACCAGGGATGTTACTACTTTGAGTTAGGAAGGTTTCAGAGACTTTTTCAGTCAGAAGTACTACAATGTTGCCGTCAGGGCAGCAAAAGTCAATGAGTTCATGAGTCTGGTGCAGGGCAATATGACCGTTATCGAATATGCCCTAAAATTTGATAGGCTTGCAAAGTATGCACCAGATCTTATGCCTACTGATGCTGCTAGGCAAGATCAATTTTTCAGGGGGCTTAATGCTATGATAGCCCAGGATGTCAGGAATACAACGGTACCTGGAGGAACAACTTATGCCCAGGCCGTTGAGAAGGCTCTTACCGCTGAGGAAGCGGAGAACAAGATTTGGAGGGAAAGTGCAGTGAGGCATGAGGGCCACAGAGTGATGCCTCCTTATTCGGGGACAAGTAGGGGCGGAAACCCCAGTGACTTCAAGAGAAAGGCTCCTGACACTTCGACCGCTGCTGGTCCTGATAGGAGGGGTCGGGGTGGTCAGGGTGGCCTTCAGGGCGGCGGCGAGGCATGGCGAACCTATCCGGAGTGCCAGAGGTGTAGAAGACGCCATCTAGGCGAGTGTCGGGCCAAGGTATGCTTTGTGTTCAGAGCAGTAGGGCACCTCAGGAAAGACTGCCCAATGGTGAAGAAAGGGGAGACAGGGAAGGTGGATAGCTTGACTCCAGCTCGAGTATTCACCTTGACTCAGGCAGAGGCCGAGGCTAGTCCCTCGGTAGTGATAGGTCAGCTTTCTAGCGCTGGCACTCCTTTTAATGTATTGATTGATTCTGGTGCTACACATTCCTTTGTTTCTAGTAGAGTGATTGATAGATTGTGTAGACCTAGTGTGTATCGAACTGCATGGTTTGGGACTTTATTGCCTACTAGGGAATTGGTAGTTTCTAGGAGATGGATTAGGGCATTGCCAGTGATGGTTGATAGTAGGGAACTTTCGGTGGATCTGATTGAGTTAGGTATGGAGGATTTTGATATGATTTTGGGGATGGACTGGTTAGCCAGATATGGGGCTACCATTGACTGCAGGAAGAAGATGGTTACTTTTGAGCCTGAGGGCGAGGACCCTTTTGTTTTTGTGGGTGCGGTATCTGAACCCTGTGTACCCATGATTTCAGCATTGAGAGCCAGAGACTTGTTACAGGGTGGATGTATAAGTTTTCTGGCTAGCGTGGTGGATACTGCTAGAGTTTTTTCGGCAGGGCTGAGAGAGGCTAGATTGGTGTGTGAGTTCTTAGACGTATTTCCTGAGGATCTACCAGGGTTGCCGCCGCACAGAGAGATTCAATTTGAGATTGAGTTAGCACCAGGGACAGAACCAGTATCAAGGACACCGTACAGAATGGCTCTGGCAGAGTTGAAGGAGTTGAAGATACAGTTGCAAGAACTTCTGAATTTGGGATTCATCAGGCCTAGTTATTCTCCATGGGGCGCTTCAGTGTTGTTTGTTAAGAAGAAGGGTGGGACTTTGAGGATGTGTATATATTATAGAGAATTGAACAAGTTGACTATTAAGAATAAGTACCCTCTACCAAGGATTGATGACTTGTTCGATCAGCTGCAGGGAAAGACGGTGTTCTCAAAGATTGATCTTCGATCTGGTTACCAGCTGAGGATCAAAGATGAGGATATACTGAAGACAGCCTTCCGAACATGGTGGTATTATGAGTTCTTAGTCATGTCTTTTGGTTTGACCAATGCCCCGGCGGCTTTTATGGATCTGATGACCTGGATGTTCAGGGAATTCTTGGATCAGTTTGTCATTGTCTTCATCGACGACATCTTGGTTTACTCTAGTTCAGAGGCAGAGCATGAGCAGCATCTTCGACGGGTTTTACAGAGGTTAAGGGAGCATCAGTTGTACGCTAAGTTTAAGAAGTGTGAGTTTTGGTTGCCAGAGGTGACTTTTCTATGACATATAGTTGGAGCAGAAGGGATTAAGGTGGATCCATCCAAGGTAGAAGCAGTAAGGGATTGGCCAAGGCCAAGGAACGCCTCGGAGGTGCAAAGTTTCCTTGGATTGGCCGATTATTACAGACGGTTCGTAGGGGGTTCTCAAAGATTTCTTCACCGATGACAGAGCTGACAAGAAAGAATCAGAAGTTTGTTTGGTCAGAGAAGTGTGAGAACAGTTTTCAAGAGTTGAAGCAACGACTTATTTCTGCACCTGTGTTGAGTCTTCCTTCGGAGGAAGGAAAGTTTGTGGTCTATTGTGATGCATTGAGGATGGGTTTAGGCTGTGTGCTGATGCAGAATGAGAAAGTTATAGCCTATGCATCTCGGCAGCTGAAGGAGTATGAGCAGCAGTATCTGACTCATGATTTGGAACTAGCACCAATGGTATTCGCACTGAAGGTGTGGCATCATTACTTGTATGGGGAGAATTGCGAGATATACACTGGTCATAAGAGTTTGAAGTATTTTTTTACTCAGAAGGATCTGAACATGAGGCAGAGGCGTTGGTTGGAGCTGTTTAAGGATTATGACTGCGATATCCTTTTACCACCCTGGGAAGGTCAATGTGGTGGCAGATGCATTGAGCCGGAGGGGCCCAGGACAGTTGTATAGTTCCATCCAGATCTCAAGAGAGTTAGCTGATGAGATGGTCAGGGCAAGGATAGAACTGGTGGTAGGTCAGTTAGCTAATATTACCTTGTAGTCGACTCTATTAGAGCAGGTCAATGAGGGTCAGTTAGTGGACGCACAGCAGCAGGAGGTTAGACAGCATGTCTTACCAGGGACAGCTAAGGATTACTCTGTTTCTGAGACAGGTCTGCTTCGATATCAGGGACGGATTTGTGTTCTGGTAGGTGAGGGGGTCAGACGAGAGATACTGGATGAGTCTCACACTACGCCATACTTGCTTCATCTAGGTACCACGAAGATGTATCAGGATCTACGGACATTATATTGGTGGCCCGGGATGAAGAAGGATGTGGTAGAGTATGTGCCTTGATTAGTGTGCCAGGAGGGCATAATTGGCTTATGTGTGAATTTATTGATTTAATGCATGATTACATGATAAGCGTGCTTGCATGATTATGTGAATATAAATGTGATTAAATGTTATACTTGTGAGAACCACATTATTATGTGAGTAAATCTGCAGCAGCCGATTTGAGGCGATCCTAGGGAGCTAGATAGCGGGAAAGTCACAACAGGGCTTAACAGTTGACTTTGGATAAGTCAGGGGTATTTTAGGAATCAGGTAGTTATTTAGACTATCGGGTTATGAAAATAAATATATGGAGATATATTTGAGGTTAGGAAGTCTAGGCGGGAATATTGGGGAATTTTACCATTTTGCCCCTGGGGACGTTTCGGTACCCCGAGCCTTGGGATTGAATTAACTAATTAGTGATAGACTAATTGAAATATAGAACTCGGTGGAACAAAAGTTAGAACCGACCTTCTTCCTTCTCTCTCTCTTTCTCTCTTAAAGGAGCCACAGAAGCAAGAGGAAATTGGCTGGGAAATTCAGAGAAATTGAGCTAAGGCTTTGGGGGTTAGCTCAGGGATAGCTAAAGGATCTAATCAAGAGTTAAGGTAAGTTCTAAGTTTTATTTTATTGGTTAAATTCTGTGTATATAGCTGAGTTCTAAGTGTTTATGGGTTTTGGCATTAAAGGTTGAATTTGAGGCTGGAACCTTGGAAGTTAGGCCAGAGAACTCTTGGAGGATTGGTTCTACAGCTGAGGTAAGCTTTAATCTAAGGTTCAATGGCTGATTTATAGTGTTTTCATGGCTGGTTTTTGTGTTTTTAAGTTAGAAAGTTTCAGTAATTGAAATGGGTTTTTGATGGGTTTCTAGCCTAGGTTTCAGCTGGGTTGTGTTGTTGGAATCTTGTGGGAAGTTTTTGGATAATTGAGTTGTGGTTTTGAGTGAGTTTTCATGAGGTTTGAGAGTTAAAAATGGAGATTTTTCTGGGTTCGTAGGGGTCGGGCTGCGGCATAGGTCTTGGTGAGCCGCGGCCCTTCGAAGATGATGGGTGTTGAGGAAGGAGGGCGGGCCGCGGCATGATCTAAGTAAGGTCGCAGCCTTTACCTGTTTTTGTGCTTTGGGAGGCCTCTGTTTGGGGCCATATCGTGACATGGATGGATAATGTCGCGGC
This sequence comes from Humulus lupulus, assembly GCF_963169125.1. Lineage (NCBI taxonomy): Eukaryota > Viridiplantae > Streptophyta > Magnoliopsida > Rosales > Cannabaceae > Humulus > Humulus lupulus. Next base: position 33,695,586 of record NC_084794.1, read on the forward strand.
CCTTAAGGGATTTTGGGATTTTGAGATTCTAGGCTTGGGAATTTAACCTAAGGTGCTCGAGATTGAATCTTTTACCATGTTTGGTGAAGTTCAATGTTCCGAAGATTAGAACTTTGTCTAGAAGCTCATTTAAGTTTTTTGATGGTATCCTCCACTTTGGTTGTGACTAGGTGATAAAAGCTAAGGCTCGGGAACGGATCGTGCTTGAGGAGCGTTGCTCATAATTAGTAACCACAAAGATTAAAGGTAAGAAAACTGCACCTGGTTGATTATCTGTAATGGGACTAAGGGTTCCCTATTGTGTATGCTTGAAAAGATAGTATTATGCCATGCAAGCTAATTAGTGAACCAATGGCCTAAGGGTGCCAAGGGTTACACTAGCGCACAGGGCGCAGCTTGGACACTGGTAGCCGAGGACAGCTTAATATGCACTGAGCTCGTTTTAAGCGGGCCACAGTCAGTGGGGTAAACAAAGGGTGCGGCCTAAGTTGTCGTCCCTGATTATTATGTGATATGAATGTTATATGTGATTGAATGCATCCATGATTCTGAATATATGCTGAATGATTAGTGTGGATTATTTGGTGAAAGTTCATGCTTAGTGAATTTACTATCTGTTATTATTGTTTGTGTTACATATCCTGTTTTCTTGCTGGGCCTTGGCTCACGGGTGCTACGTGGTGAAGGTAAAGGCAAGGGCAAGCTTGACCAGCCTTGATTTGAAGAGCTCGGCGAGCGGAATGTACATGGCCAGTTGCTCAACCGCCACGGTTGAGGTTTAGGCAGGGACACGAGACCCAGAAATTGTCCATTTTGCCTTAGTATGGCTAACAGTTGTTTGTATTACTTTGGAAGTCTGTAATCCAACTTTTAAACTCTATTTCTTTTGGGATCCCATGTATATATTGCTTAATTATATAAAATGAAACTTTTGAGACCAAAACCTTTTTAACCCTAGCTCATATTTGTTTAGTGACACGCTTTTAAATTAATGACTTGATTAGCAAGTCTTGCACCTTTATAAGTACACAGTGTTGCAGTCTTGGCTATCCAAGGCGTTACATTGAATGATAATTATGGTTGTAAAAATGGATAATTAATAACGTATCTATATTTCCCATAGAGCGTTCTATGAATTGAAGAGTGCAATTGCAAGTCTTTAGTGGAGTCAGAAGGAATTAATATGTTAGTAAATTTATTTGTTAGATTTACGAGAACTTATTGGAACTTGATTTCATAGGCCCATGGTACCCACTATACCTTTGATAAAATCATCTAGATAGTCTCAATTAATTGATTTAATTATCAATTAGAATTATCAAAGTTGACCAGGTCAATTTTGGTTAGTTTCACAGAGTTATACAATTTAGAGAAGAAAAGACAAATTAGGGCAGATTTATTAATTTAGATAAATTGGTATCTAAATTAATAAATAAGTTTAAATCCAGGTTCAAATCATAAACAATTATTTGATAAAGGATTTAAATAATTAAATCAATAGAAAATAATACAGGCCTTCATTTTAAGTCCAACAAGCTTATAATCAAATGGGAAATTTCACGGGCCTAAAGCCAATGATAATTTCGACCTAGGGCTGTTAATTGGCTATTATTTTATTGATTTTTTAATTAAATAAATGGCCTTGTTTAGTCTATAAAAGGAATGCTAAGATAGAGTTGAAAGCACAAGTTTAAATTTCTGAAACACAAGTTTCTTATAGGTTTTAGATCCTCTCTAAACATAAGTCCTTTCTAATCCTCAATTTTTATCTTCTATTCTTCTTCTCTCTGTATCGATCTCATGTGTTGAGAATCGCCCACTCTTGTCTAGGTGATTCCGAGGATACTTTGGAAGGCTGTGAAGAAATTTGAAGATCGGTTCAGTTTCTTGGTAATACTCTGCAACAAAAAGGATACAAGGGTTAGAGAAACTGAAGGAATGACTCTATTATTCTGCTGCGTATAATGTAAGTATTCTTTTCATTATTTCTCTTTGAATTCAATTTTAGAAACATCTTCTAGGTTGTCTCATATTAACTTGTTTAATATTGATCTACATGAAAATAAATAAAGATCTTCTATAAGTTTTCCTAACACGAGCTCCATCTAGCTCACATCGAGCTAATTTAAACATTAAACAAAAAAACCCTAGTTTAACACCCCTATCGATCTACTATCAAGCTCCATCGAGATCACATCGAGCTCACATCGAGCTAATCTCAAACAGTAAACAAAACATAATTTCTACCACTGTCGAGTCATTAGGTATAAATGGCTTACCCCATCATTGAGCCAAGACTGTGGTGTCTTCTATGTCAGAAACCACGTCGGACCGTGATTCCTAGTCTTTCCATCCCTCGGGGTCTTTTTGGGGATGTCTCCAAGCAGCCACTTGGACACTGTCCTATACAGTTTGTGAACTGGCTTCTTGAGAGGGTCCGTCACCTATGTAGCCTCCTCTATTGGTGCAGTTGCATCAGTGCGAGGTCTTTTCCTCGTGGGATCGGTGTAGTCCTCAAACCAATATGGCTTGCGTCTTTGGCATCTAGTCCTCTGAAACCAAACACCAGTAACATCCGCAGGGTTGACAATAACAAGTCCCGAAGTTGCATCATCAGGTGTCACAGTGATGGTAGGAGGTGTGGTTGGATCATCAACATAGTCCAGAGGAATATCCAGTGACTCTGATTCTGAATCTTCCTTGGAGCCCCTTGGTTTCTCCTTAATAAACGTCAGGATCTAACTAACTGTGTCTAGGATCACTGAATGGTTCTTCAGGAGGGTCTCCTGTCAACCCTCGACTCTATCCAACCGTTCAATCAACTCAACGAGCTCAGGGGCTGAGGTTGGGGCTGGTGCTGGGGCTGAGGCTGAGGCTAGGGCTAGTGATGGGGCTGAGGTTGGGGTTGTAGCTGGGGCAATAAGAGGGGTGGGACCTACAACCTCCTCCTCCTCCGGGGAAGAATCATCAAATATCTTTGTTGCCTCGGTTGCTTGAGACACTATCTCTGTGACTTTCTCAAAAGTCGCATCCTTCTCCTCATCAGCCTCCCCGGGATCCTGGGCTAGCCTGGGATAAATGGGAGGTTCTTCCTTTGTCAATGATAAATAATAGTCTTTTTCTGCTGGTCGAGGCTTCAACATTGAAAGGACGATCAACTGCAAACAACATAAAACATTTGGTTACCTCAAATAATCATAAAAGATAAGCATATAGATAATAAATTATTTTTTAATGTCAAACAAATATAACTTACATTCTTCTTCGATAACATCGGTGAGATGACAGTGTTAGGAAAATATATATTGCCTCAATGGATATGGGTAAGAATATTACAACCCTATGCAATAATATTTCAAATAAATATAGATTGATTAAATAAGGTGCAACTCTATAACTGAAAGTACAAATAAACAAAATAGAAGAAGAAGAAGAATGGAATAGTGAAAAATACAACTCTAAGCAAACGATTACAAATAAAGTAAAAGTGTTTGGAACAAAAGAAAAGATGATTACAACTCTAAACAAAATTAAAAGTAAATAAAACAAGAGGAATGAGAAGAAAAGAAATAGAGGAAATTGTAAGAACAAAACAAAGAAAACTCTCACTTACACAACCTAAGTGAAGAGTGTTAGGGATCACCAACTTGAACAAGGTATAAAACCTTTGTCCAAAAGCTTATTTCCCCCTAACCCAAGCACTAAGGGATCTCTCTCAGATATTGGAAATGCTTTCTGGAATTATCAAGCCTCAAGGTATTTCTAGCCAAGTGCTCTAATGGATAGAAATGTTGTGTCTTACAAGTGAGCTATAGGCTCTTGTTTATAGAGTTTAGAGACACCCTTTGAATTTCAAATTCCACCAACCCCCATGGCTGTTACCAATGTTTAATTGGATTAATATGGAATTAAAAAAGAGATTTGGGAGTTATTTGGGTTTTTTTAGCCGTTCAACAAAGATTGAAAAAACTGAAAATTGGTCAGTTTTTGGCCTGTGGCCGCGACCACTAGTCTCTGTCCCACAAGCCGTGGCCACCGATCAATTTCAGCACAAAAAATGTGTTTTTTTTCCAAACAGTTCCAAACCCTCCCAAATGATTTTGCAACTCCCAAAACACATTATTGGGGTTAAAATCATATCTCTAACAACCATATCACATATGGCTTTATGAAATTCATCTCAATATTGTGTAACAACAAATTTACACAATAAAGGGTAATATTTGGAAGTTACAAATTTGTAACACCAAATATGTTACATTATTTGGATATATCTCATATATCTAAATATTGTAACTCTCTATTATATGTTACAATATGTGACACTCTTTGTCACATTTATTTAATCTAAAACATTATATTATAATATAATATAATATTACATTATATTATAAAATAATATAACATTCCCTCACTAGATTAAATAGTTATCTATTGTAACACTTATTTAATCAATCATTATATTTTGAAATATAATATATCCCCCACTTGATTAAATAAGAACTCTCTCTTATAGGAGTCATTGCATTAGTGCATAAAGCAAAGTTTTTTTCAACTTGAACTTTACTATAGTGTAATTATCACAAAATTTATCGAAAATTTGGTTTCACTAGGCATTGAATCATCTTTTCATGATAACAAATCGGTGATAACACACACACATTTGTGATGTTCACTTGAGACCTCTATGTATCGCTTTGCACCCTTAATGGCCATGTGCACTTTCCATTCATGGAAGTTCTTGAGAATACTCCCAATTCCCATGAGAGGCGGCACCACCCCTAGGTCCATATAGGTAGAATTCTTACAGTATTTTGTTACCAAAAATACTTGGCTTTACAAGACTGAATTCTATTAAAAAACCTTTCGGTTTTAACCCTCCACTTGGTAACACACAAGTACTCAATATCTCATATGGGACTTGTTTTGAGTACAACTAATATTCACTTGATTGACTTGTTATTACCTATTGAACCTAACACTATTTGAATAACAAGTGTTAAGATAGGTTACCATCAATCGTGAATCTCTTTTGGGAGTTTAAGTCCCATCCATCGAGATGATGCAGCCACTAAATCCTTCGTTAGTGGCTTAGTGAAAGGATCCGCCAGATTTTCAATTGTTCTCACATACGATATTGAGATGACTCCTCTTTGAATCAATTCTCTTACATATCCATGTCTTAGACTAATGTGTCTAGACTTCCCATTATACACTCTGCTGTATGCTCTAGCCAATGTCGCTTGGCTATCACAATGTATCGATATAGTAGATACATTCTCTTTGATTAGGGGAATCTCTATCAACAGATTCCTTAACCATTCGGCCTCTTTGCCGGTAGCAGTTAGAGCTATGAACTTTGGTTCCATAGTGGAATGTGATATACAGGTTTGTTTCTTGGCACCCCAAGGAATTGCACCTCCACCAAGTGTAAATACCCAACCAGTTGTGGACAAGTAGTCCCCAAGATTGGATATCCAACTTGCATCTATATATCCTTCTAATATCGAAGGAAATTTGGAGTAGTGAAGGCTTAGTCCTTTGGTTTTTCTTGAGATAACCTAGGACTCTTCCAATTGCCTTCCAATGATCCATACTTGGATTACTTGTAAACCTACTAAGTTTACTTACCGGAAATGCTATATCAGGTCTAGTACACTGGGTAGCGTACATTAGACTCCCTATAGCATTGGCGTACTCCGATTGAGCCACCGCTCTTCCTTCATTCTTCTCTAGTTTTACACTATGATCGAATGCAGTATTGGCATCTTTAACCTTGAGATGGTTAAATTTGTTCAATACTTTCTCAACATAGTGGGCTTGCCCTAACGCAAAACCCCCACTATGTTTCTTTACTTCGATAGTGAGTATGGTATCAACTTCTCCAAGATCTTTCATCTTGAAGGTTGATGATAGAAACCTCTTCATTTCTTCTATCCCTTTCATGCTATTACTTAGAATAAGCATGTCAACCACCTATAATCAAACAATGATCACATATCCTGTAATGCCCCGGACTACCTAATGTGGTTTAATGGCTGGATTAGTAGGCCGGGAGGGCCATAATTGTTTAATTATGCCATTAAAATGTGTTTATGCATGTTTATGAGAATTATATTATAATATAATGTTAATTGTATGCATGTCGATGGTATGTGTTGAGACCACATTATGATGTGGGTTTGTTCGAGCTAGTCGACATGAGACGATCGTAGAATATTGATTAGCGGTTTAGTCACAACAGGTTTAAGTGTCGGGACTTGGGTTGAGTCTCGGGGTGAATTTGATGATTAGAGCGTTACCGGGAGATAAAGGGTAACGGGATGTGAATAATTGGTATTTGAGAACATTGAGAATAGCGGGATACCAAATATGCCCTTGGGAGTCTTCAGAAACTATTAATTGACCTAGGGGTAAAATGGACATTTCACCCCTAGGATATAACCTTTGATAGCTGAAGAAGATGGTGGAAAAATAGAGTATGCAAAAGAGTTCTCCCGTACCTTCTTCTCCTCACCTTTCTTTGTGGTTTTTGAACCAATTTTGAGGATTCAAGCTTGGGAAGCAAGCCTTGGGAGTTTGGGAGTGTGTTCCACCATTGAAGACCATCATAAGCTGAGCTTTGGGTAAGTTTCTAACCGTGGTTTTCTCTGGTTTGCTCTGTTCTGGTTTTATTTTGCAGCTGAGATTTCTAGGGTGAATTCATGGTTTTGTTGGGAGTTTTGGCTAGGGTTCCCATGCTTGTGATGTTTGGAGTGTGTTAGAATGGTTTTTGGGATCATTTGGCATCAAGAATAGGATTTGGAAGCTTGGAAATCGAGTTAGGATCGAAGGAGTTGAAGAAGGTCGGTTCAGGGGAGATTGGGTCTGGAGGTAGCGCTACAGCGCCCACCTTAGGGCGCTATAGCGCTCCTCAGGAGGCTTTCTGGCACTTGGGCGGTTCTGAGTGTAGCACTGTGGCGCTAGGGGTTGAGCGCTGTTGCGCTACCCTGTTCCTTCTAAGTCCCGTTTTGAGTGTTTTTAAGGGTTTTTGACTTGGGGTTTCAATCCTTAAGGCCCGGGATCGAATCTACTAACCGTATGGGCATGTTTCGAGATCTTGAGGGCGGTGCTTAGGTTAAGACCCTATTATTATGGATTCTCAATAATGGAGGTTATAATTGGTTGTGATTAGGAAACCGCTAAGGAACTAGAAGATCGATCGTTCTCAGGAGTCATCTTTATCATACTTCTCGCTCGAACCTGAGGTAACAAAACAGTGTATGAATACAGTTGCACCCTGTAAATTTATATGACATGCATGGTTTGATATTGAAGCATGTTGGTTGATATATGTGGACGTGGTTTGCATATTAAATGTTAATGAACGCTGATTACCTGTTTATGACATTGACTAGTCAGGGACCGACTCTAAAGTCGATGATCACGCATTGAATAGCTCCATGGCATTAATGCGGGGACCCTATGGTTGAACAACTTATAAGTGCTTACCTGGTCTACGACCAGATGTCTATAGCCAAGGTATATGACCCCGGTGACCGTTTGTCACGTGGCTAAGGGACGTTGTCCATAGCTTCGACTCTAGAGTCGTGAGGAAGGTTATGTTGGTAACTATTCACCTTGCACCTGTCCTGATCAAACTTATGAAAGAATCACTTATCAGTTAAGCCCTGGTGACCCTATTGTCACATGGCTCCAAGGAGCGATGCTCATTATTGTGACTTTTGGCTATTGTCACCTATTTGCTGGACTGATAGTCCTGAATGGTCATTATGATCATTGTTGATATTATATCATGTCTTTTTGTGTTTTCTTGCTGGGCCTTGGCTCATGGGTGCTCTGTGGTGCAGGTAAAGGGAAGGAGAAGCTTAACCAACCCTGAGTGGAGAGCTTGGGCGATGTGATGTACATACAGGGCCACTTGACCGCCACGGTCAAGGAGTTCTCAGAGGGACTAGGTGTTTACCCTATTTTTCCCGCTTAGGCTGGCGGGGATTGTAAATTTGGAACTGTAGCAACTCTTTTGTATTACGAACTACTTGTAAACATTTTTAAAATGGCTCATGAGCAGTTTATTTACTTAATGAAATGTACCCTTTCCTTTTTACTGGTTTTCTACCTTAACCTGATAATAACACTTAGATCACGTTTTTAACCAAAGGACTCGGGTAGCGGGTCAAATTTCCGGTTCACTGTTCACCATAACTGTTCTGGGGTAACCAGGGCGTTACATATCCCTTACAAGTTTTGGAATACAAACACTTGTCTCCATTGTTATGTCTAAACCCATTAGACATGATGGCTTGATCAAATTTCTCATGCCATTGCTTAGGAGCTTGTTTCAATCCATATAAGGATTTTACAAGTCTACAAACTTTATGTTCATATTTTGGTAGGACAAACCCTTCGGGTTGTTCCATATAGACCTCCTCATTAAGGAATGTCGTTTTGAGATCCATTTGATGAACATACAAGTTGTGTATAGAAGCTAAAGCGAACAAAATTCTTATAGAAGTTGTTCTTGCAACAGGCGCATAGGTATTGAAATAATCGATACCCTCTTTTTGCCCAAACCCTTTAGCTACTAATCTAGCTTTAAAGGTTTGGATAGTGCCGCCAGTGTGGTATTTTCTCCTAAATACCCACTTATACCCAATTGGCTTAGACCCTGGTGGGAGGTCTACCAATTCCCAAGTGTTATTGGGAAGAATGGAATCCATCTCATCATTGATGGCTTCTTTCCAAAATGCACTATCTCTCGATTGCATAGCTTCTCTATAAGACTTAGAATCATCCTCAACGAGAAGTACAATAGGAATTTTCCTAATGACTTCCTCTCTATTTCCTTCTACCATGTAGAATGAAATTCGTTGAGAATCTATCCCATTCACTACTAGACTTTTATGATTTTTAAGCCTTTGACTTCTTCTAGGTTCAAAGGGTTGCTTTACATCCTTTTGAGAATTCTCCTCTTGAGAATCAACTTTGGATGTAGAAGCTTGAGAATTGTTCTCATATAACAAATTCTCCTTTAGAGATGTTGAAGCTTGAGAATTGTTGTCACATAACATATTCTCAAAAAATTCAACTTCTCTAGATTCAATCACAATATTAGACTCTAAGTCTAATAGCCTATGAGCTTTACTATTTTTGGCATAACCAACAAAAGCACACTTTATGGCTCTTGAACCTAACTTTGTTCTATTAGGTTCCTTTTTCTTGCAATATGCAAGACACCCCCACACTTTGAAGTACCCTATGTCGGGTTTTCTTCCTTTCCATAACTCATATGGAGATATCTCATTTTTCTTCATCGGTATTTGATTAAGAATGTGACAAGCAGTTAAAAGCGCTTCACCTCATAAGTTGAAGTTCAACTTAGAAAACACCAACATAGAATTTATCATCTCTAGATAAGCCTATTTTTCCTTTCGGCAACACCATTGTGTTGTGGTGTATAAGATGCAGTGCACTCATGAATTATACCATTCTCTTCACAAAATATATTGAATTCATTAGATAAGTACTCTCCTCCTCTATCACTTCTTAGTACCTTAATCTTCTTATTTAGTTGATTTTCAACTTCTAATTTATACAATTTAAAAGCATCAAAAGTTTCATCTTTATGCTTTAAAAGAAACACATAGGTATATCTACTAAAATCATCTATAAAAGTAAGAAAATACCTTTTACCACCTCTAGTTAAAACATCATTTAATTCACAAAGATCACTATGCATTAAATCTAGTAAATTAGATGATCTTTCTACACTAGGAAATGGTTTCTTAATCATTTTTGCCTTAACACATGTTTCACATTTACCATAGTTTTTAATATTGCATGCAATCATACCACTTTTTACTACTCTTTTCATGGTTGAAAAACCTATATACGATAGTCTAAGATGCCACAAAAATAAAGAATCATACTCAACAATATAGACGGAATTAGCATTTTTATTGATAACATTGAAAGTTACATCATTGGTGCACAATTTAACCATTCCCTCACAAGAGTACCCTTTTCCCAATAATACATTTGATTTGATAAGTATAAGTTTAGCGGACTCAAAAAAGGCTTTAATGCCAGGCTTGCCAAGAAAATCACCACTTATCAAGTTTCTACTCATTTCGGGAACATAAAGTACATTCACTAATGTAACTTTCTTGCCGGAGGTGAAGTAGACTTCAATAGTACCTTTGCCAAGTACCTTGGATTTGCCCTCATTGCCCATTTGTATCTCATGGTTGCCCTTTGACTCTTCAAAGGTCTTGAACAATGATTTTTCATAGGTGACATGGACGGTGGCACATGTATCATACCACCACCCTTTCACCTTGCCCTGGACTGCATTCACCTCACTAAGGGTAGCCCTAAAAGTAAGAGATACGAGCCGAGGTTCACCAAATACATAGCCTTGGTTAATAACAGAGCAAGAGTGTACCAGGCCACTAACACCACTGTACCCTTCAAGCGACCAGCCTCAATCAGAAAAGATATCTCCAAGAGAGATACAACCAAGTTCTGTCATGACACCAATGAATGCAATCAACTTAAAGATGAGATTGAGTTCCTAATCAGACAGGGACACCTAAGAAGATATGTACGAACCCCTGGAGGATCTCAATGAGAGACTCAAGGAGGCAACGAGCAGGCACCTGTACGCCAACACTCGCCTCCTTTACAGCCAGCTCCAGTTGCTGGTACGTTGCTGACCATCTGCGGTGGCCCGCACCTAGCAGAAGATAGTGGGAAGTCGAGGGAGAGATATGCCCGAACCATACGTCACAACTAGGACATTGAAATGCTGAACGTAGAGGAGCGAACTCCCAAAAAAGCTTGAACAGAGGAAGAATCGATAACTTTCTCTGGGCTTGACGCTCAGCATGTCCGATTCCCCCATTCAGATCCTCTGGTCGTGGATGTCCAGATCGCTAATATGATGGTTAAGCGAGTATTGGTTGATACAGGGAGCTTAGTGAACATTCTGTACAAATCTTCGCTGGAAAGAATGAAGTTATCAGTGCAAGATTTGGAGCCGTGCAATTAAACCATTTATTGTTTTTCCATCGAAGGGCTCGCGCCAATAGGGTTAATCAGGCTTCCATTCACAGTAGGAACTGCACCAGCGAACATGGCATTACTCACTACTTTTATAGTAGTTGATTGTCCTTCTACATATAATGTTTTGATTAGGAGACCGATTCTAGTCGACCTGCGAGCCATTATCTCAGTCTGGCACCTAGCCATGAAGTTCCCAACCGATGCAGGGCTAGGATGCGTGTTGGGAAACCAATGAGAAGCGCGAGAATGTTACAATTCCTCAATGAACAAGGAAAAAAGGGGCGGATCGGGGGAAAAAGCTAAGAAAAGGTTGATATTGGTAAACAAAGCACAAGCCCAATCAGGTGAACGGGTCACCAAATAGGGTGCTGCCCAAAGTGAGGATGGGGATTTAGATCCTCGCTTTGGGGATTTTGAAGAAAATGTAGGACTAGTGGAGGACCTCGAGGAGGTCCAACTTGATGAGACAGATCCAACCAGGGTTGTGAAAGTCGGTAAAATCTTAGAGACAACAACAAAGCAAAAACTGGTGGAATTTTTAAAGGAGAACCAGGAGGTGTTTTCCTGGTCGCATAAGGATATGGTTGGGATTGACCCAGCAGTCATTAGCCATGTCTTGAATATAGATAAAAGTTTTCCACCAGTACAACAAAAAAGGACGCTGCTCGACAAAGACAGATCAAAGGCATTAAAAGAAGAAGTCGAGAAGCTAAAGGAGAATGGATTCATCAGGGTAGTGTTTTATCCATCTTGGGTCTCTAATCTTGTACTGGTTCCCAAGCCGAATGGCAAGTGGAGGACGTGTGGATTTCACAGACCTCAATAAAGCCTACCCAAAGGATTGTTTCCCATTCCCAAGGATCGACCAGCTGGTCGATGCCACATCAAAGCATGAGATCTTATCATTCATGGATGCATACTCTGGATACAATCATATCATTATGCACCCACCTGATGAGGATCATACTAGCTTTCGAACTGATACATGGCTTTACTGTAACAAAGTAATGCCTTTCGGTTTGAAAAACGCTGGTGCGACTTACCAGCGACTGGTCAACCACATGTTCAGAGAGCTGATCAGTGTTAACATGGAGGTATATGTCACATGTTGGTCAAGTCGAAAAAGGCGGGAGATCTCATCGGGGACCTGTGAGAATGTTTCAATGTCTTGAACAAATATTAGATAAAGTTGAATCCCTGATAACTCTTGAATAAAGAGTTATTTCATATGCTTTTGAACTTATAATTGTGAAAAAATCATGGGTGATTTTATTTTATTTTTAGCTTTTGTAGCTAACCTTGATGTTTTCATTATCTTAATTAAGTTTAATTATTTTTTTTAGTTTTTAATAGCTATTTGGTGAAAGGTAATAGTTTCATGGATAAATATTCGCACAAGGAATGAACTAACATGTGAAACTATTTTGATTTAATTTTGTTATTGATGGCTGAATTATCAGGTTTGCTGCCGCAAAATATAAGCATTTTGATCAGGAAACTTTTGGGCACATGGAACACGTGGCAGTCAATGGGTAAGCTGGAAATTTTGGCTGAGGTGGCAAGGGCAGAAAGAATTAGTCAACATATTGGAGAAAAGAACAAAAAGAGAAAGGAGGAATATATGTTTTTGGAGGAAAGGGGGCAATATGGTACTTTTGGAAAAGGGAGGAGAAAACCTAAAATACACAAAAGAGGATTTCAGCCGTAGGGAAGAAGCAGCAGCCATTTTCGGAAAAGAAAACCAGAAAAAGAAAGGAGAAAAACTCAGAATATCAACAAGGAAGAAGGAGGACAAACAAAGAAAGCTCAAGCATCATTTTGGATTTGTTCTTTCTCTTTTTCCTAAATTTTATTTTATTAATTTCTGAGTTGGATTCTAAATCTGAATATTATGGATTGTTTTGATTGTGGATTAATGTTTATGAACTCAGCCATGAACTAATTTTTAGGTGGCTTGAATTGTTGATGAACCCTATGTTATAGTCTATCAATTTCTTGCACTTTATTTTAGTAAAATCTCCCTTGGTCATTCAAGTGTGCTTATATTAATTTCTTGTTGTTGTTTGCCCAGCAATGGCAAGTTATTTAATTATGTTTAATGCTGGAAAGATAGAATGTAATAGGAAAAACTTGGATGACACAAGTCATAATTTAGGTTAGGTTATGTTAGTAAGTAACATAGGGATATGTTATTTGTCTTGTGTAACATTTGAGAATTAAACTTTGAATTGCATTCTTAAATCTGATTTTGCATAGGAATATGTTTAATTAGGTAGAAGAATTAATGTCATAAATTTTGGGAAAGTTTTATGAGTGTTTGAATGAATTTTTGTTATCCTGGAAGTTTTGCTAGAAAATTGCTGCAGCAATCTGTCCGCAATTTGTTCAGGATGAATAGTATAGGGGTATTCAATTATTCAAGTCCATTTTGCAATCCATATATTTCTCTCAATTTTCTTGCTCAGTTCAGTTTTTAATTTCAGTATTTCTATTTTTTTTTTATATTTTGCTTAGCTTATAAACAACCCACTTGATTTTTAATTTCTTAAAATTGTTTAGTAATTGTTTTGCTTATTTTTTTTTCTCATTTGCAATCCCTGTGGAGACGATTTACTTATCATTATATTACTTGTGTGATTACGTTCACTTGCGTATTTAAAATCAAATATTAAATTTATCACAACAATCCCCTCAAGTGGTAATTCGGTGTTGGATCGGACAAATTTTTAGGATTCATAGTAAACTCACGAGGTATCGAAGCTAATCCCGAAAAGATCAGGATGAAGTCGCCTGCCAAAATTAAAGATGTTTAAAGTCTAACCGAAAGGATTGCCGCTTTGAGTAGATTCATTTCTAAGTCAGCGGAAAAGTGCGTTCCATTTTTTAATCTACTCAGGGACAAAAAGAATTTCGAGTGGACGGAAGAGTGTGAGCAGGCTTTCCAGGCTCTAAAGTCTCATATGTCTCAACCACCAATTTTATCCAAGTCAGTCGAGAGAGAAACTTTGTTCATCTATTTGGCAGTCACCGAGTATGTTGCTAGCGCTGTCCTAATCAGAGAGGATGAACATGTTCAAAAGGTTGTGTATTATATAAGCAAGAGGCTAGTAGGAGTAGAGTTGTTGTATCCACCCATTGAGAAACTAGCCTATTGCTTGATTTTGGCCTCTAGAAAGTTGCGACCTTACTTCCAAGGTCAGTCCATCATGGTACTCACCGACCAGCCGCTACGGCAAGTTCTGCAAACACCAGAAGCCTCCGGTCGATTATTGAAATGGGCAGTCAAACTTGGGCAATTCGATATTTCCTATTCGCCACGAGCAGCAGTGAAGGGAGAGGCTCTACATGACTTTGTTGCGGAATTTACTGGGATCCAGGATACCGAGCTGATAGAAGAGCCTGAATTTCATAATCAAACCCTTTCCTGGAAGTTGTTCGTAGATGGCTCTTCCAACGAGCACAATGCCGGAGCAGGTTTAATCTTAGTCACACCCGAAGGACATCGATTCCATTGTGCGATCAGGTTTGACTTCACAACATCCAATAATGAAGTTGAATACGAAGCTCTGCTCGCTGGATTAAGATTAGCCAAGGACATGGATATAAAGTCACTTGAGATCTATAGTGACTCCCAGCTAGTGGTTAATCAAATTATTGGAGAATATCAAGCCCGGGGTCTTAAGATGGTTGTGTATTTGAACAAAGCAAAGGACTTATTGGCATAGTTCGAAAAGTATACTCACCTGTAGGTACCTCGCGACCAGAACTTTAATGTCGATGCTTTGGCCAAGTTAGCAAGTGCGAAAGATGCTGATACCTTAAACATAGTACCAGTTGAGCATTTGTCCGCACCAAGAATTCAAGCAGAGAGTCTTCCCTGGTAATTCAAGCAACAGACACATGGATGATGCCTTTTATTGAATACCTAGAGCAAGGAAAGCTGACAGCAGAGAGAAACAAAGCAAGAACCCTTTAGAGGCAGTCGACTCGATTCATCCTGGTCAATGGAGTTTTGTACAGGAGAGGGTACTCGATGCCACTTTTAAGGTGTGTTTCAAAGGAAAAGGCCAAGGCACTAATGGGAGAAGTCCATGAAGGTTTCTATGGGGATCATGCTGGGGGGCAGAGTTTATCAAAAAAGATCCTAAGGCAAGGATACTTCTGGCCAACCATGAATGAGGACTCGGTGGATTTTTTTCGGAAATGCGACAAATGACAAAGGTTCTCCAAAACACCACGAGCAGCCCCTAATGAGCTCAAACAAATGCAAAGCCCATGGCCATTCGCAGTGTGTGGGATAGATTTGGTCGGATCTTTACCCACCGGAAAAGGCAATGTCAAGTATGCAGTAGTTTTTGTTGAATACTTTACAAAATGGGTTGAAGCTGAACCACTTGCAACAATAACGACCAAGAAAGTGTTAGATTTTGTAGTGAAGAACATCGTGTGTCGCTATGGGTTGCCAAGAAAGATTGTCTCAGATAATGGCACACAATTTGACAGTGATATGTTCACAGATTTTTGCGAAAGGCATGGGATTATCAAGAGTTTTTCTTTAGTAGCTCATCCACAAGCAAACGGACAGGTTGAAGCTGTCAACAGAACCATGAAGGATACCATGAAGAAAAGGCTTGATGAAGCGAAGGGGGCATGGCCAGAATAGTTACCAGAAGTCATTTGGTCGTATAAAACGTCCCATCAAACAACAACGGTTCATACTCCATTTTCTTTGGCCTACGGATATGAAGCCATGTTGCCTGTTGAATTAAACCCACCATCACATAGAAGGTTGGCATACAATCAGAGTATTAACAATCAATTATTGATGGAATCTTTTGATTTGGTCGATGAAAGACACGAGCAAGCTCAACTCCGAGTAGCAGCTTACCAGCAAAAGGTTGCTCAGTATTTCAACTCTAAAGTACATGAAAGAAAATTTAACGTGGGAGATTTGGTACTTAGAAGAGTTTTTCTTAACACCCGCGATCAGGCTGCCGGAGTGCTTGGACCTAACTAGGAGGGTCTATATCAAATTGAAGAAGTCCTCCAACCAGGCACTTATAAACTTGCTCGCTTGAATGGAGATCTCATTCCTCGCTATTGGATGGAGAACACCTGCGCAAGTATTATCAATAAAACAATTCTTTTTAAAGAATTGGCTTGTATTAATTTCACTTTTTACAAGTTTATGAACAAGGGCTAGTCAGTCATATGACTAGTCGCTTATAAGTGTATGATCAATTTTTGATCACTCGTACAGACACGATTTTCCATTTATTATGATAAATAAAAGGAACTGTGCGCATCAAGTTATTCTTGCCAATTGTTGTATTTATTACAAGTATTTTCTCATTACGTGTGTTGTTTTGCTATATTATCATTTTTACAAGTATTTATTACGAGCAATATTGCTCGAACAGGATGTGCTTGAGTTAGGCTTTCTCTCCCGATCTTCTCTCTTCCATGGCGAAGAAGAAGCGTGTGGTCCGAAAGTCTACACCTTGATTGTCTGAGCATGATTCCAGTAGTATTCAGAATACTGAGAAGGAGGAAGCTAGTGGTGTGTTGTCTTCGGAAGGTTTAAATCTAATAGTAGAAACGATAACAGCTGATGAAACAATGCTAGAAGAAACGATAACAGAAGTGGTTTATGATGGTGATTCTGCGAACCCTTCATCTCCGATTCAAGATCGGCAACTGAGTAAGGACTGGGCTCGGGTAGTGGAAGATGAGGAGGATGCTAGTGAAGGTCAGGAGACACTACAGGATTCAGCACGTAAGCATTGGAATTCTTTTGCGAAGGAAAATCGATTTGCTCATGATCCCCATCTCACTTATCAGGAACCTCTGTTTAAGAATGGCATTAAAATTGCTCAAGTTGACCCCGAGGAGGTGCGATTTCAAGCAGCGAACTGGAGCTCTGCTGTAATATGTACCCTCCTATGGCGGTGTATGAGGGATACATCAAACGAATTTGGGGCCATCTTGGGATTGTGCAGATAGCTCGTATGACCATGGGGTTAACAATGGGGAAATTTAATGATGAGGCGACAAGAGATTTGGTTTTAGAGAATGGAGTTCTTCAGTTTGACAGAAATCCAGTTATAGTTAGACCCTGGTCTTCAGATCTTAATGCGATGAATCTAATCTGTTCTGTTCCATTATGGATTCGGCTTCAAGATTTAGGTCTTCAATACTGGGGGAACAAATGCTTAAGTGCTCTGGTTAGTACTGTTGGGAAGCCACTTATGGTGGACCAGTATACTAGGGATCGAACCAGGATTCAATTCGCTCAGGTTTTGGTAGAAATGGACATCACGGATGAGCCACCAAGAGTGATTCAATATCTAAATGAAAAGGGTCAATTGGTGGAGCAGGGGATAGACTACGAATGGTTGCTTGTGAAATGTAAATCGTGTATGGGTTATGGACATATAATGGCTGACTGTAGGAAAGGGGATGCTATGAAGAAAGAGAGGAACACAGAGAAGAAGGAATCTATGTCTAAACCAGAGGAACACACGCAAACACCATCCATTTTTGTTCCTGTTTCTTCTCCGTTGGAACCTTCTAGTCCAGGAAAAACAGATGAGCACCCGCTGCCTAATGCTGCATGGAAAACTCCTAGAAAGGCTGCTGGGTCTAGAATGAAGGATCCTATCCCAGGTCTAAGTACAGATCGTGGCAAAGAAGTTGGGCATAGCTCTGTGAATAAATATAGTATTTTACAGGAAGAGAAGGATTCTGTGGCTGAGAAGGTTGAGTGTAGAGAACCAAAGGGTCCGGGTTTAATTTCTTCCTAATCATGGACAGTTGCAATATAGGATGTTGGAATGTTAGGGGCATGAATAACAAGGTTAAGCAAGATTATGTGGTAGATTTTTGCAATGTCAATAAAATAGGAGTAGGGGGTTTGTTAGAAACTAAGTTGAAAGGGAATAAAGTTCAGGAGTTGATGGATATTAAGTTTGCTAACTGGGATTTCTTTAATAGCTCATTTGTTGAAGGCAGGCTTTTGATTATATGGAGAAAGGGTTATGTCAGAGTTACAGTAATTGCAGAATCATCTCAACATGTTCATTGTGTGGTTAAAATGGCTGGGCAAGCTACTGCTTTCTGTCTCACATTTGTTTATGGCTATAATTCCATTGAAGAGAGGAAGATTCTTTGGAATAATCTTGTGCAGCTGAAGTTTCCTGTTTCTTCTTGGATAATTCTTGGGGATTTTAACTCAGTTTTCAATGTTGATGACAGAGTTGGGGGGAATCCTATTACTCATAATGAAATGGTTGATTCTAATCACTGGTTATCTCAGGTTCACCTTGATACTCTCAAAAGTCTTGGGTCGGTTTTCACTTGGACTAACAACCAAGCTGGTTCCAATAGAATTTACTCCAAGATTGGTCACATTTTTGTCAATGAGGAGTGGCATGATCATTTTCCTAATGCAACAGCTCGGTTTAGTTGGGAAACCATATCTGATCATTGTTCTTGTGTTGTTTCTACTACTACTTCATAGGCGATTGGGATTAAGCCATTTCGGTATTACAATTTCTGGGCTAATCACCCTGAGTTCAAGAGTTTAGTGGAGCAAAACTGGAAGAAGCCGTTATCTGCTATAGGTCTAAAAGGAGTCTACTTAAAACTGATGAGAGTTAAGCACTACCTCAAGAAATTTAATCATGAGAAGATAGGTGATATTGGGAAGAAGTATCAAGAAGCTAAAATCTGCTACAATGAAGCTAAGTTATAGGCTCAATCTCACTCGAGAGACAAGAATTATCAGGAACAAGAATCTACTACAGCTGCTAATTATTTTGCTCAAGAGAAGATGTACTCTAAGTTTCTTAGACAAAGGAGTAAAATTACCTGGCTGTAGAAAGGAGATGCCAATACATCTTATTTTCATGCCTGTTTGAAGAAGAGGAAAATGGAAAACAGAATCACATCATTCTTGACAGACCAAGGTAAAGTTAATGAGCATTTTCCTGAAGTAGTTCAGCATTTTCTTACTCATTTTCGCAGCTACATGGGCAATATCAGTTCTGTCAAAACCATATTGAATTTGGTCTGTATTGAGTAGGGACATAAGCTATCTTTAGATGATCAACTTGATTTGCTGAGACCTTTTTCATATAAGGAAGTAAAACGAGCAATGTTTAGTATTCCTGACACAAAATCTCCAGGACCTGATGGGTTTGGATCTGGATTTTTCAAGAAGTTATGGCCTGTTATAGGGGGGAAATTAGCGCTGTTGTTACTAATTTTTTTGAAACAGGTCTCATGCCGCCTGAGTTGCATAATACGATGATTTCCCTCATCCCTAAACAAGAGAACCCGGCTAAAGCAGTTGACTACAGACCCATTGCCTGTTGCACAACGATATACAAATGCATCTCAAAACTGTTATGCTCTAGAATTGCCTCTGTTCTCCCTTCTCTGGTTCACCAAAACCAGGGTGTTTTTATCCAAGGGAGGTCAATTGCTCATAATGTGATGATTCTCCAAGATATTTTGAAGAATTATAGAAGGAAAAACACATCTCCTCGCTGCACTATCAAGATAGATATCAGTAAGGTTTATGACACTGTGGATTGGAATTTTATTGAAGATCTTCTTAATGCTTTGAACTTTCCCAATAGGTTTGTGCAGCTGATAATGATATGTATTAAAAGCACTTCCTATTCTCTCCTTATGAATGATAGAATTCAAGGTGGTTTTCATGGGGCTAAGGGACTTCGTCAAGGTGATCCTTTATCACCTTTGATTTTTGTTCTGATTATGGATTATATATCGAGAAACCTTCTCCATGCTGCTCAAGACTCTAAATTCAGATATCATCCTCTTTGCAAAAGTTTGAAGCTAATCAACTTATGCTTTGCGGATGACTTGATTCTTCTTAGTAAAGGGACTAAGCAGTCAATTAAAGTTCTTAAAGAGGTCTTGGATGATTTCAGCAATACCACTGGGCTCCATATCAATGTTAATAAGTCTAAAATATTCTTTGGAGGAGTTGAGACTAGGGAGAAGGAGGAGATCATTAAGGATCTTGGTCTGGCCGAAGGTGATTTCCCTTTAAAGTACCTTGGGGTGCCTTTAAGACCTACAAAATGGAAAGCTGAGGACTGTGGAAGTCGGCACCTTTCATTTGCTGGCAAAGTTCAATTGATTCACTCAATTCTTCTTGGTCTTCGAAACTATTGGATGAGTACTTTTATCCTGCCTCAGAGTGTTTCTAAAGAGATTGAGAAACTTTGCAGAGGCTTCCTATGGGGTTTGAATGGTAATAGAAGCCGAATTCACTTGGCCTCTTGGGAGAAAGCTTGTCTTCCCAAAGCTTTTGGTGGTCTTGGGTTTAAGGAAGGGACCAAATGGAATGAAGCTATCTTAGCCAAATATATTTGGGCTATTTCTGAGAAGAGAGATTTACTTTGGGTCAAGTGGGTGAACACTGTCTATCTTAAGGGGATTTCCTTCTGGTCTTATGAGCTAAAGTTGGACTCTAGTTGGTATTGGCGCAAACTATGTCGACTTAGGCAAAAATTTTCCATGTCTGAGATTTTGAAGGCAGGTTGCTCGAGTAAGTTTTGTTCATCAGTTCTGTATAACAGCTTTCTCCCTCCTACTCAAGTTAACAACTACATAGTTGTTTGGAGTAATCTCAATCTTCCAAAACATCGATTTTTGCTTTGGCAAGTTGTGAATGCTCATCTCTTAACAAAGGAAAACTTGAGTAAATTCCACATAGTTCTTGATTCATTTCTTTGTCCTGTTTGTGGAGTTCAGCCTGAAACACACCATCACTTATTTTTAAATGCTGCCGGTCTAGACGAGTGGTGGAGTTAGTGTTTACTTGGCTGGGTTTCAGAGGGTGTCCGGTGGAGTATGATGGCTGGTTATCGTAGTTATCACGGAAAGCTTCTGGTATGGTGAGACAAATCAGTATAGCCGTTAGTGCAGCAACTTGCTATGGTCTTTGGCTGAACAGGAATAGATGTGTATTTGATGGTTGCTCCAAATCTGATACTCTGATTACCTTAGATGTTAAAAGTATAGTGAGCTACAGATTATTAGTTATTAAAAATAGAAATTTGTCTAGACAAGAGAGAGATCTTATACATAGATTAACATGTAATTAGTGCCTTTTTTTTTTTTTTTTTGGTTTTGGAGGTTCAGATTGTTGTTCCTCTTGGGTTGGATTTTATTGAGTTGAGGGTGTAATTTGGTGATTGATTAATGAAGTATTTCTTCTTGATCAAAAAAAATATTGCTCGAACAGGTCTTGGTCATGGCAAGTGACCGAGGACCTTAAGCTCCTCAATCACTTGGGGGGAATATAAGGTACTAAGCAAGCAAAGCATATCAATAGGCATATGTAAACACACAAGCAAAATAAGGGAAAGCATACTACGGTACTTAGAGCATTTTTCAAAGTTTTGTTTAAATTTTGTCAAATCAAAACAAAGTGCTATGTTAAGTTCGATCATGCAAACAAATGTTATAATAAATTGCAAATATTGTAATATCAAAGTAAAATGTTTTACACCGCGAGTAGTTATTGCTCGGATGTAATTACTAATTAAAAGAGAGCTGTCCTACGCAGCAAAAAATTATCTTGACATCACGAACCATGGTTCGTGTGTCTTGGTTACAAAATGAAAACAAATTAAAAGAAAAACAAAGTTTTTAAGTGGCAGGAGCAGATGGAGGATGTTGTTGGGGCTGCTGGTCGACAGAGATCCCAGCATCCTTGTCGACGCCTTCAATACCTGTCGCCAAAGAGATCTCAGGGAAGCCTTGAGCCTTCCCCTCTTCCTCCAAGTGAGCAACGCACTTAGCCAGCTCAGCCTGCTTCACATGTTCTGGCAGATAATCGAAGTTCGCCTCGGGGTTGCTTTTCCAGAACATATAAAAACAGTTGAACGCTTCTCCCCTGAACCTTTCCAGGTCGTTAGTGTTGGTTGCCTCGAGCAGTTTGACACGCTCTTCTTGCTCAGCAGTCTCCTTCCTGCTGATCACCAAGTCTTCCTGAAGCTTGGGGGCCTCTTTGAAATTAATCACTGAAGCCTCCTTGTACCTTTCTTTGGCCTCAGTAACTTTGACCAAGGCCTCCTTGTGCTGCTTCAGCTCCTCATCCAGCTTGACAATTTTATCCTTAGCCACCTTGAGCTGATCAACATGTCTGTCCTCAGCCGCCTTGAGCTGTTTGGTGAGTCTTTCCTCGACCGTCTTAATCTCTTCAGCATGCTGGGCAACCATCTCCTACGAGCAACGAAAACCGGTACTCAAGGTCAAAACTCCCTGCGATCAGAGAAAAAGTACAATTGTTAGTATGAATAAAAGGGCAAGATAGACAACTAAAGAACAACAAAAATGGCAACTTACACTGAGTACTTTCTTTAGCACGCGGCTAAGAATTTGTTCGAGCTTCATGGTAGAGGCGTTGCTGAAGGCTTCCTGGCTACGCCAATGTCTCGATATTTGCTTCAGCCTGTCAGTGGCTGAGTTGCAAGTCGTTCTCAGGATAGCCTCAGCCTGAGTCTTCCCTTGCTGAGCAGAAGGAATTGGGTTACGAGGAGCTGGAGAAGTCGGGTCGACAGGAGCTAGAGGAGTAGGGTCGACGAGAGCTGGAGGAGGAGTCGTTTCCTTGGAAGGTGGTGGTGCATGAGGATCCTTGGTCCAAGCCCTTTTCTTGGAAGGATCGCTACTGCTTTCTCCTAGGTGTTGCCTGCTCGCTTTCTTCCTGCTCGCAAGAGATGTGGCTTTGGGTTGGTTGTACAAGTTGAAGGCTTCTCCGGAAGTCATGATTGTAGGATGGAAACAAACGATTTGACAATATATATTAAGTTACTTGAAAAAGAAAGGGAATAAGAGTAAGAAAAATTATGATTAGTATACCCGAGCTATTATTACTAGTCGATACATTATTTATTGTACTACTGCTACACTCACTCTCTGCCTTGAAGAAGTCTGAATTTAAACTATTGATTGCATATTTAAAGTTGTCGTCATTGTCGAATAAATGACAGGGAATTGGAAAGTTGTCTAAAAGTGAAAAGTCAGTACCATTCTCATCAGATGATTCAAGTATGGGTTCGGGGTGTTAAGGAAGCTTTTGCTTGCCCTTCCCATTTTGGGCCCTTCCCATGGGAAGGGATAGAAGCACTGGAGGGTTCCCTGATGGTCACTTCTGTTGCCCGCCTTCTCGGGGGTTGTGACAAATTTTGATGCTGCTCAGGGATCTCTCCTCCAGTAGCACTCCCTGCAGTAGACTCCCTCACATCCTGGTGAGGTGCCAGAAGGTCGACCAGCCTTAAATTGCTTTCAGTGACCAGCTCTTTGACACTCTTCTCGATGTTCTTCATGCTGGCCAAGGCTGCTGCCCTTATTTCCATCTCTGGTGTAGGGTCTGGTCGATACCATGGACCTAAATAACACCAAAAGTTCTAAAGACAGTATAGAAAATCTAGAAGAAATTAAACGACCAGTGATTAAAAGATTTACCTCCTCGGGTGAAGGCCTGGTTATCAGCGACCAAGTCCGTTGTAAGAAAGTACTCCTGGAAATACTTCCCTACATTGGATTTGTAGGTGATGTCGCTCAGGAAGGTGCGAGCGGATTCTTGATGGTAGAAGTGGAAAAACCCCGTGTTGTTTTGGTTGGGGTTGGATTTGAGATCGAACAGGTAGTTGATCTCGTGTGGTGTAGGTACATGCCTCTTCTTATGATTATAAAGGATATAGAGTGCACATAGTACTCTATATCCATTGGGAGTAATTTGAAAGGGGGCGACCTCAAAATAATTGGCCACCCCTTGGAAAAATTAGTGCAGAGGCAAGATAGCCCCTGCCTCGATATGTTACCTCGAAGAGGCACTGAAGGCGCCCCCAGGCACATTTGCCCTTTGGTCGGGTGAAGGTTTGATATGGGTTATCCCAGGAAGATCGTACTTCTTGAGATAGTTATTCACAATCTTAGTGGATATAATGCTAGGAGGCGCTACGTACCATTCGACCTCTGGCCTAAGGCCGTCGCGAGGTCGGGCTTTTGTTTGGATTTTGGGTGGAACAATATTTACAGGCTGGGGGTTTGTAGAAGGGTCCTCAATGCGAGGGACAGGCAGGTTAGAAGAAGGGTTGGCTGTGTTCTTCTTCCTACGAGCAGTGTAGTTCACTCGACCCATGTTTCGTTGATTGGTCAGAGGTCTGGTTGTTGGGTGTTGCTGAGAAAATGGGACTTCCGGAAACAGCAGTGACAGTTGTTCCTGATCCTCGAACAGTAGCGCGAGCATATCGTCGTTGATCAACCTCTCACCTCCACAAGGATCGTGCATGAAAATCTGGGAACAGAAAAGGGGAGATGAGAATCTACGACCAACAGATAGAGGAAGTGTAAATGTTGGGATAACGTTGCTCGTGTATAAAAGTTAAGCTTTTATACGACCAGTAGCATTCTAACGTAAACACTAAAAGAATGCAAACAGTTTAAAAAACGGATTAAAAAGCGAAAGTGAATTTTTTTTTCATGGAAACGTTTTTACTCCGAAAAAAGGCAGGAAAAACCCAGATTTTTCCAAAAGCATAAAAATAGAATTTTTACTTCGATTTTTTGGCCCTAAAGGAGTATACCTATTTCCCATACCAATTTCTAAGCCTCACTTAGTGTTTTTGTTAATTAAAACTCTTATCCTATCATGTTGCTACCTTCTTGAGAAACAAACGTTGCATGCTATAGCAAAAATAAAGAAGATCAAGAGACTTACTTGATTGGAAGATTGAAGTGAAGTTACGAACGTTGATGCTTGGTGCTAGACGAACACACCTCAAATCACAAATTTTCCTGAGCTTTTCTTGCTTTGTTCCTCTGAGTTCTTGAGAGAGAGAAAAGTGGTAAAAAGTAAAAAGTGAGAAAAGTGGGTTATTTATACTGATCGTGACACAGTTAAAAAAGTAATGATGGGGGTGAGTTTTCGATGGATGGGGAATCTTGTTAGTCGTCAAAACGATTTTGGGAAACTGCAATAGCCATGAGTAGCTAATTTTTCGAAAAGGCACTGACAGACCTGACAGGTCAGACGAAGAGTTGGTCGGTTAAAGTTTATTGAATGTTGGTCGCAGTAAAATAAACTTGCGGGGAAAATGTTTACCCAAAAAAAGATCTATCTGATGACGTGGCAGAATTAACATACACGTGATCGTTTAAGTGAGTATGATCTGTTCGACCATCGACCATAAGAGAATCCACTGAGCATACATCATATTTATGGGCGACCAGTTTGGTCGCAGCATTTCACGTATTTCCTTCAGATACGCAATTATGCATTTATGTAACAATTGTGAATTCTATTATTATTTAGATATGCCTTTATTAAATGTAATTAAGGCTCATCGGCCCATATAAATCTCCTTGAGCCTATAAATAAGAATCAAAAGGCTCAAGAGAGGGGATTTTTTTGGCTTTTTCTTGAGGGAGAACGTTCTAAACATTAGAATTCTAAGAGAGAATCAGAGTGTTTTTATTCGCCATACTTGTATTCATCATGAAACTGGTGAAACTCGTGAACCCTGAGTTCATTGATCACAGTTCTTGAGATTTTACATCAATAAGAATACTAAGTGGATGTAGGTTATTACCATTTACTGGAGTCGAACCACTATAAATCTTTTGTGTCGTTTATCTTCTTGTCTTGATTTCATCTCATTTCTATCATTTTCCTTAACTGGTTACCTTCCCGTTCTTTGTGTGTATATTTCTGGAGGCAACTAGTTACCTTCATGTTCTTTGTGTGTATATTTCTGGAGGTAACTGGTTATCTTCACGTTCTAATGTGTGTGTATATTTTTGGGTTCTTTATGGTAACTGGTTACCTATGTTACTAAAATTATAGTTCCTTCTTCTTCCTTTTTTAATGAAGTGTTCTTCCTCTTTTTCTTTCAAATTTGATATTTCTTTTCATATTTAATATGAGTAACCCACTACCCCTCTTATGGTAACTGGTTATCCCTTTTATGGCAGAAAGTTACTCATCTCAGGATAACTGGTTACCCTTCTGGTACATGTTATTTAACCTAGCTCTAGGATTTTTTTTACATAACTGTCAAAGATCAATCAAGTAACTGATTACTTTGACCAGGATTTGAAAAGAGAAACGTACAATCTAAAAAAAAATGTTTATAATAAATAAAAAATAATTTTAAACACAATTCATATCACAAAAAAAAAATTGCAAAACAACCAAAGAAAAGTTTAATATAAAATTAATAATATAAGAAAAACAAATAAGTTAAAAAAATAATAATTAAATTACAAAAATACTCTTCCAAATTAATAAAACTTGATTAAGAGTAAAATTATGACATAAAACAATTTTTATACAAAAATATAGGAAAATAAACCCATAAAAGTGAAAATTCTTAAAAAAAAAAACTATATATAATAACATTTTTTTTTTAAAAAAAAACCATATTTTTGTACACACTATTAAAAATCTCATATAAAATGTAATTTCCTCAAGTTTAAACCATGTACGGCTCATAATTGATTATGAATATCTTTTGATTTTTTTCTTCCTCCATTTGTAAAATAATTGATAGATACTTTTTTTTCACCGAAGTATGGCTGTTGTATAGATTTCCCTACTAATTTAATTTACTTGGCAAAAGTGTTCCATGAACTAAGAAAATTATTAAAACCTTTCCCTCATGTAATATTTCATCAAAAATGTTAATGTTTGCTGACGTGGTTGGAGCAAATCCAAAGTGCAAATACTTGTGAGACTTTAATTGGTCCAGGTAATAAGTGATTATATAGAAGAAAATAAATCATTTTGCTGTATGTGTGTGCCTTTGTTCTTTGGTGCGTTGTGTTTGTGTATTCTATGCAGATCAAGGGAGTCTTGTTGTTGATAAAGTTAACACGTGATTTGGTGTACCTTCTATTGTAAAGTATATTATAATTTGTTTATTAGTTCCACTAGCTATGGTTCTTATTGTCATATGTACCTAAACTTGTAAATATATGGATCATGACATTGCATCTTATGCAAAAAAAAATTCTTCTTCTAATTTTTAGAATAAAGTGTGAGTTGACTCTTGTCCATATATGCTTTATTTCAAAAATTGTAATTGAACGTACAATAACAAGAACATATATTTTATGGGTTCTTTGGCAAAATGACATATTTTTTTAAGTTATTTTGCACTCTAGTCTAGTTTTAATAATTATTTGCAAAATCTTCTCTCATAATTTAGACAGCAAGTCGAAAATTTAGACAGGTGGTCGAAAATTTTAGACACCTGATCGAAAAATTTAGACACCTGGTCGAATTTTAGACAGATTTCATTTTGCAAAAAAATTATTAAGAGTAGACCAGAGTGCAAAATCACTTAAAAATGTTATTTTCACCAATTTCTAATCTTATTCGAAGAGTTTTTTTTTTCAGTTGCAGTTCTAATATTTTACACTTCGTAACACTTAGGTCCCGAAAGTTGATTTTGTATCAGTTACGTCTCCAATCTTTTCCTATCATATCATTTAGGTCCTTAAATACTACTTTTATTTCTTTTTTCTTTCAAAATACATAAATAAAATATCAATAATGGTGAATCAATCTTAAAAAAATTAGATCACTTAATTTATAACAATACCAAACATGACATTAAAAATATATATATTTTCTTGACATTTAAAAAAATATTTAATGATTTTATAAATTAAATTAATTTTTTATTAAAAAAATTTACCTATAAATTTTTAATATTAATAACTGAACTATCACGAAATTATCAATATTTATAATGTATATTTTATTTTTGATTTTGTAAATTTTTTATATAATGCAACTTATAACTAATTATATATATGCACATAAATAACTGTATATACACTATTATTAAGTTTTAAAAAGAATGTATGAAATAAAAAAAATATAATAAAAATTGATAATAGCAAGATAATCGAGATAATATAATTATTAATATTAATTATAAAAGAACAATGTATGTAAGAATTTTTTTTAATAAAACATTAATTGAATTTATAAAAATATTAACTATTTTTTAAAATGCCATAAAAAAAATTTCTCAAGTCATGTTTGTTATAATCATTAATTAAATCTCCAAGTATTTTAAGAATGATTGATCATTTATTTTGTATTTTTTATGTATTTTCAAAGAAAAAGAAACAAAAATAGCATTTAGGGACCTAAATGATACGATTTGAAAATGTTGGGGACCTAACTGATATAAAATTAACTTTTGGGACCTAAGTGTTACAAAGTGTAAAGAATGAGGATCGTAGTTGAAAAAAAAAACCATTTAATTAAACAAACAAGAAAAGTGCTATCTACAATCCCCAATTGCATACGATCCTATTCAGACATTCCTTAATTACTTGACACGTGTAAACCTAATAACCTCATATTGATTAACATATGAAGCAAAAGATGGTAATGTTGTACCCAAAAAATATGAGTTGGCGTGTCTTGTTCGTAGCACAATTTTATAGTGAGCAAGTTGGGGAAATGTATTTGTTACAAGATGGCTAATAATTAAAGATTCTCTAAATCTAGGTCTACGGTTCTGGATTCCAGATAGTTCAATTCAGGACGAATTGAGTTATCATTAGGAAAGTGGATTGATCGCTTGGATGGTTCCTCAGGTTGCATAAGGTTAGTTCGTGTAACATAGTGAAACAACTGAAGTCCTCCTAAACCTATCTGAGTTTGCTTGATGAGATTCTAGCTCGTGTTGGATACAATGAAGGCATAAACACATATCCCTAAGGATCCAAGATTTACTTCTCAAAAAGGAAATATGTGATTTTGTGTATTAAATGTAATCAATTAACTTTTAAGAGATTAAATTGTAATTATAGGTAGTTACCCAAATTTATATGTTTCTCAAACCTGTTCATTTCCCAAATATAAATAGTGAGGCGATGAACAAGAAAAATGACGACTATTTTTTTTTTTTTTGACATACCAAAACTCTTGGAGAAATTGTATCAGATAATTCTATAAAGTGCATTAAGAAATAACATGTAACGCCCTACTTCCTTAGAGCCGTTACTAAGTGAGTTTTAAACGTGCATTTAACTCGCTAATCGAGGTTTTTAGGTTAAAAGTGTAATTAAATCGTAAACAGTGAAATAAACTTTGAAAATAATTCCATTTACTACAAATCGTTGAGTGTTTGATACTTGGGATCCCAAGATACTGTTTAGAAATATTTACAACATATAATTTACAAGTTTTAGTCGACTAGACGACAAAATCTAAGTTTTAATACAACCATCTCCTAAAACCACTGGCCGTGGCAGCCAGGCAGGCCAAACATGTACACGCCGCTTCACGCTCTCCATACTCATGGTTGGTTGACTTTCCTCTTGCCCTTACCTGCACCACAGAGCACCCGTGAGCCGAAGCCCAGCAAGAAAACCCTCATAAGAAAATAACATATGCACAACAAGCACTTAGCATATAATCAGGCCACCAATAGGCTAAACACATACGCCAATGCCGTCCCAGGCGCTTTACCATGCCCTGGGTTCGCGGTCCACACCGTGAGGATATCCCAGGTATCCTATAGGGTCCCACCCTGGCAACTCGCACTCTACGTGCTCAATGCTGCTCCCAGCCCCTTGCCGTACTCGGCCTTGCACTCAACGTGTCGAACGTCGTTCCAGGCCCTTTGTCGTTCCCGACCCCCGCCGACCTCGACCTACGCCGTTCCCGGCTCTCGCCGAACATTCACACAATCGTATTCATAGCATAACAAACATATATTGAATACTAACAAATTCAACTAAAGGGCTACGCCCTGAAATTCAAACATATCAGGCTCAGCCCTGCATACAAGCTCTGTGGGAATAGTGGTTTTCTTACCTGTGTCCCGAGCTCCTTAAGCACCGAAGTCACGAGCACGGTCCTCTATCCCGAGCCTCTCCAACAAAACCTAGTCACAACATACATAAAACACTCTGTAATATTAACCAATCCAAAACCACTTCCCAGGACCAATCCCGCACTCTCGAAATCCCCAAATTCCTAAAACAATTCATCGGAAACATCCCCTGAACCCCCGAAGCACAAGCTCAAAATTGCAAAATTCCATGTTATGAAAATAGCCTAGTGTCGCAGCGCTGCCCTAGAGGGCCGAGGCGCCCAGCAAGTCAGAGAGCACTCCCCCTTCCCAGCCTCGCGCCGCGGCGCCCAAGAACAGGGTCGCGATGCTCCTTCGCGAACCCAGAATTCTGGGTTTTCTCTTGCATTTTCCCCGAGCCAATACACTCTCAAATCAACCCCAAAGCATACCTAAGTCCCAAATTCAATTCAAAACCCCACATAGACCCTCTAACAACTCAGAAACACCAACAACAAGCCTAAACACACAATCAAATCCCTAATTCACAAATTGGCTTAAAACTTCATGAAACTTAAACTAACAAACCAGAAACTTGAATCACAGCAGCTAATACATAACAGAGATGCATAAAACCCTTACCTCAAGTAGAAATTCGCCCCTGAGCCTTCTTCAAGTCCAAATCCAAGCAAATCCCTCTTATTCCCAAACTAAACCTAGGCAAGCTTCATCCCCAAGAATCCACCAAAGAGCCACACAAATTCAATTCTCAAACCATGATATTCATAGCTGAATTCCACAACATAATCACATAAAAATTCCCTTACCTCAATATGCAAAACAATCCTCTAGGTTTTCTGGCCTCAATTCCCTTCTTGATTCCATAGAAATTTAGAAGCTCCTCTCCTTCCCTTCTGTTTTCTCTAGTTTCCTCTAGAGCTTTCCAACACAATATTTAGACTATACTTAAGAAAAATAACGTAAATGATTCTTCCTCACCAAATTCATCTATATTACAATTCTACCATTTTTCATCTAAACTTGTTACTCTCAGCAGTTACTAATGGTTACTCAGGTTACCTAATCACCAATAACCATTAACCAC
Organism: Humulus lupulus; assembly: GCF_963169125.1. NCBI lineage: Eukaryota > Viridiplantae > Streptophyta > Magnoliopsida > Rosales > Cannabaceae > Humulus > Humulus lupulus. The sequence continues at coordinate 33,726,615 of NC_084794.1, forward strand.
AAATTCTCAACTCAACTCACGAAATTCCCCAAAGTACCCTTAGGCTCCTCTCGAGCCGAATGTGAAATCCCGTTGTGACTCTTGAGTTATCTAGCTCTCTAGGACCGTCTTTGCACGTGCATCACATTATTATCACCACACTCACGTGGTACAAATCACATAATACAATTATCACATTTATGCCCTCAATGGCCTTAAATTACCAATTTACCCCTATCATGCAAACGGGGCCCACATGCATATTTATACCATCTAAACATACATTCTAATCACATATTCATTTAAATTCATATATCAACATATTAATTCACTTATTGCCCTCCAGACACGCTAATCAAGGTCCTAAACCTTATTAGCAACTTGGGGTGTTACATAACATTTACTCGTGGACTAGATAAATTTACCCACTAAACCACATAAAACTTGTGGCGTGTTTGTATCATCCATTTACGGTCTTCTCAAGCCTAAAACTCTTCTTCTTTAACTATTAATTGTCAATTGACAAAAAACTAAAATAATACAAATTGATTTCTTACTATTCACGTGATGACTTCAAAGAACAGCCTTCCATACTTTATTATGAAAAAAATAAAACATAATAAAAAGTCTTTTATGTTCATCAAAATTAAAATATTTATTTTTATTTTTCATTTGAGTTTCACAATTTCATATACTTCACAATTTTGCAAAAATCTATTAAAAGGAGGGTAAAATATATAAATATATATGGAAGGATTCTCAATGGTTACTACCCATAGATAAGTACTAATAATTATGATGATATGGAAACATAGTGACTTTGTATAGCAAGTCACCAACAGGTAAATATTTTTATTCTACATTAATTTCAAAAAAAATTTTGTCATAATTAATGTTGTTTTCAACCAATGAGAGACACTAGCTATATTTAGAAATTTACATGTATTTGAAAAATGAAAATTTTACAATATTATATTTTCATAATAAATATACATTTTTCATCAGGTAACTCTTCCAAAAATTTGAAAAAAATCAAAATTTATTATTAGAAATATTAATTAACAACTATAAATATGGATTATTGATCTTAATCCAATAGTTAATGTAACGACCCAAATTCACTAATAAGGCTTAGGGGCCTTGATTAGAATGTCGGGAGGGCATGATGGGAATTATGTGTGATTTTTTATGATTAAGATGGATGATAATGATTTAGGCATGTTATACGATTATGTGAACTATATTATGTGATAATTATGATGTGTGAATTGTACCGCGTGGGTTCTGTGATACCAACGTGATGCACGTGCCGAGACGGTCCTAGGAACTAGATAGTGGTAACTGGTGATTTGGTAACCTGCGTAACTGTTATTAACCATGGATAGTAACAGGTTTTATGGGAAAGTGGTAGAATTGCAAAGCTGGTGAAAAGACAAGTATGGCCTTGAGGTTAAGTTAGGAAGGGGTATTAGTGGAAGGGTAGAGTAGACATTTGGTAGGATGGATGATTATCAGCTGAAGGGGGAAAATCATATACGTATAATATTTGGGGAGATGGGTTTATGCTGAAATTAGAAACCTAGAGGAAGAGCAAACATAAGAGGAAGAAGGGAGAGACTGAATTTAACTTTTGGAAGGAGAATCAAGAGTGATTGAAGTTTTCAAGCAGGCTTAGACCAAGAATACTCAGAGGTAAGATTTTGATTATGCTATATCCAAGTTTTAAGTCTGAATTTTAGTTAAGGAAGGTGAATTGAGGCAAGTTGGTGGCTGGTTTTATGTAATTTCAGAATTGGGAATCAAGGGGGAAGGAGGTCAAGAGCTGGAGGTTGAATCCATCACTTAAGGTAAGGTCTCTGTATGTTTATTAGGCTTGTTTTTGTTAAGGTATAGGGAGTTTGAAGTGTGGGTTGTGTTTGAGTTCAAGCTGTTCATAATTTTTCTGGTTTGAGTTGTTAAGTGTGAAATTCAAGAGTGAATTTTAGGATTGAAGGTGTGAGTGAGCTTGGGTATGATGTCTTTGGGTTGTTGTGAGGTTTGTTAGGGGTTTAGAGTTGGTTTTGGGACTTAGGATGGAGTTTGGGGTGATTTGGAGAGGTTGGAGCTCGGGAAAATGCGAAGGAAAAACCCAGAATTCTGGGCTGCGAAGGCGTGCCGCGGCACGGGTTTTGTGTGCCGCGGCTTGGAGGCTCTGACTGGTGGGTGCCGCGGCACAAGGATGTGGTGCCGCAGCACAAGGTTAATTTCAGGGTATCACATTTGGCAATTTTTGAGCCTTTGCTCCGGGGGTTCGGGGGATGTCTTCGGGGTGTCGTTCTAAGGTTTTGGGGGTTCCGAGAGTGTGGGTTAGGTTCCGGGAAGGTAGTCTTGGAATGGTTAATGACAAAGAATATTATTTGTGTTGTGATTAGGACTTTGGAGAGGCTCGGGGTAGAGGACCGTGCTTGCGGCTACGTGGCATCGAAAATCAGTGAATTGAAAGGTAAGAAAACTGCACCCGAATATATGGTTGTGAATGGGACTAAGTGCTCCCGAGAGTTGTATTGTGTCATCGTTGGTATTATGCCAAGGGACACGTATAAGCGGTCTAAGAGTACCGTTCATGATTTTAGCGCACGGGGCGCGAATTGGCCACTGGGAGCCAGAAACATTAGGATAACAGAGGGAGCAGCCTGTGGGCGCTAGCCCTGGTTATCGTCTGTGCATTATGTTTTATGAGATGAGATCCTTAGTATGTGGTATGCTTGAATGATGATATACTTGAAATTTATGAGATGCTATATGAGTAAATGACTTGATTGCTAGTTGTTCATGCTCTGTTATTGCTGTGTTTTCTTGCTGGGCCTTGGCTCACGGGTGCTTCGTGGTGCAGGTAAGGGCAAGGGCAAGCTGGACCAGACCTGAGGTGGAGAGCTCCGAGGTGTAATGTACATAGCCAGCCGTTCGATCACCATGGTCGAGGAGTGTGTCAGGACAGAAACTACCTAACTGCTCATTTTGCCTTAGTACGGCCGCTAATGTATTTAAACATTGTAAAATTTGTAAATGACCTTTGAAACTGTCATTTTTGGGATCCCATGTAACGAAACAATGTTTAGTAATGAAAATGTAACTTTTGAGACCAAAACACTTTTAACCCTAGATCCTTTACTGTTTCAGTAACACGTTTTTACTTTAATGACTTGGTTAGCAAGTCTGGCACTTTATAAACACACAGTGTAACGGTCTTGGCTATCCAGGGTGTTACAACTTGGTATCAGAGCGTCCTAGGTTTATGGGTCCTGAAGACTGGCTGGGTATGTACATTCGCTGCGGGAGACAAGCTCAACTCAGGGTTTGGTAATTGTATATGCATGATTATGTGTTTAAATGATTTGAGTGAGATATGAGTGTTGATATTTGTCTGATGAATAGGGAGCATGAGATTCTGATAGGGCCTGGCCCTTGACTATTGCATGATGTTATTGAGGCGTGCTTATTAGCATTGCTGTGCATGTGGATGAATATCTGGATAAATTTCTATACTTGTTTGCTTGTGACTGATTGGAGTTCCAATGGTGGATTGTGGAGAGATTATCACCCTGTCATCTTAGCCTAATTGCCGAGTCGTTGTTTGCAAATTGACTTGAATAGATATGCGTTCAAGGAAATCTACACGACAAGCCGGCAGGTCTGGGGCTAGAGAGGATGATCAGGGCCCAACCCCTCCGTCAGTCCCTGAGAACTGGCAGCAGTTAATGGCAGAAATGCAAGCTAGGCATCAGAGCCAAGATGAGTTGATCAGAATATTGCAGCAGGCTCCATCTGGGAGTGTTGCCCCTGCTGGGCCACCGGCACTGGTACCTGTGGTACAGTCTGTTGAGGGTGGAAATAAAGTGGAACCGTTGTATGAGCGGTTCAGGAAGCAGTAGCCCCTGATCTTTGAGGGTGGGCCAGATCCCTAAAAGCTGAGCAGTGGATGACCTTGATTACCACTATACTTGATTATATGAAAGTAGAGGGACATGATAGGGTGGCCTGTGCCACTTATATGTTGAGAGAGGATGCCCTAATCTGGTGGGAGGTGGCATCACAGACTAGAAATGTTGCTGCAATGACATGGGAGGAGTTTAAAGATTTGTTCAATCAGAAGTACTATAATGTTGCCGTCAGGGCAGCAAAGGTGAATGAATTTGTGGGATTGGTTCAAGGCAGTATGACTGTTACGGAGTATGCCTTGAAATTTGATAGACTCTCAAAGTTTGCACCGGATCTTGTTCCTACCGATGCGACCAGGTTAGACAGATTTGTTAGAGGGCTAAATGTCATGATAGCCCGGGATGTAAGGATTACTACAGTTCCTGGGGTGACCACCTATGCCCAGGCTGTGGAAAGGGCTCTGACTGCTGAGGAAGAAGAGAATAGGATTTGGAGGGATAGTGCAGCAAGAAGGGAGGGCCGTAGGCCGGTGCCTCCATATTCTGGTTCTAGTAGAGGTGGAGGTATCAGTGATTTGAAGAGAAAGACTCATGAAGCCCCAATTGCTCCTAGGTTTGATAGAGGAGGTCGGGGTATTCAGGGGGGCTGTCGGGGAGGCGGCGATTCGTGGAGGACTTACCCGGAATGCACAAGGTGCAGGAGACGCCATTTGGGCGAGTGTCAGGCTAAGGCCTGTTATGTATGCGGGGTGGTGGGACACCTCAGAAAATATTGCCCAACGGTAAAGAAGGGCGAGGCAGGGAAGGTGGACAGCTTGACTCCAGCTCGAGTGTTCACTTTGACGCAGGCAGAGGCCGAGGCTAGTCCCTCGGTGGTGACAGGTCAGCTTTCTAGTGCTGGCACTTCTTTTACTGTTTTGATTGATTCTGGTGCTACGCATTCATTTGTTTCTGATAGGGTGATTGATAGGTTGTGTAGACCTAGTGAGGTTAGAGCTTCAGGGTTTGGGACAATATTGCCTACGGGAGAGCTGGTGGTGTCTAGGAGATGGGTTAGGGCACTGCCAGTGTTAGTTGATGGTAGAGAGTTGTCAGTGGACTTGATTGAGTTGAGTATGGAGGACTTTGACATGATCTTAGGTATGGACTGGTTGGTTAGATATGGAGCTACTATTGACTGTAGAAAGAAAATGGTGACTTTTGATCCAGAGGGTGAGGATCCCTTCGTTTTTGTGGGAGAGATGCGTGGACCTCGCATACCCAGGATTTCTGCGTTGAGAGCCAGAGATTTGCTACAGGGTGGATGTATAGGCTTCTTGGCTAGTGTGGTGGATACTACCAAAGTTTTACCAGTTGGACCGGAGGAGACCAGACTGGTTTGTGAGTTTCTGGACGTGTTTCCTGAGGATTTTCCTGGGTTGCCGCCGCGTAGGGAGATTGAGTTAGCACCAGGGACAGAGCCAGTGTCGAGGGCACCGTACAGGATGGCACCAGCGGAACTGAAAGAGTTAAAGATACAATTGTAGGAACTTCTGGATATAGGGTTCATCAGACCTAGCTATTCGCCATGGGGTGCTCCAGTTTTATTTGTTAAGAAGAAGGATGGGACCCTGAGAATGTGTATTGACTATCGGGAATTGAATAAGTTAACTATTAAGAATAAGTATCCCCTACCGAGGATTGATGACTTGTTCGATCAGTTGCAGGGTAAGATGGTGTTCTCAAAGATTGATCTTCGATCTGGTTATCACCAGTTGAGGATCAAGGATGAGGACATACCTAAGATAGCTTTCCGGACGCGTTATGGGCACTATGAGTTCTTGGTCATGTCTTTTGGTTTGACCAATGCCCCAGCAGCCTTTATGGATTTAATGAACAGGGTATTCAAAGATTTTCTAGATCAGTTTGTTATAGTCTTCATCGATGACATCCTGGTGTACTCCAGTTCAGAGGCAGAGCACGAGTTTCATCTTCGATTGGTTCTTCAGAGGTTGAGGGAGCGTCAGTTGTATGCTAAGTTTAAGAAGTGCGAGTTCTGGTTACCTGAAGTGACATTCCTTGGACACATTGTAGGTGCAGATGGGATTAAAGTAGATCCGTCTAAGATAGAGGCAGTTAGGGATTGGCCGAGGCCAAAGAACGCCTCAGAAGTGCGAAGTTTCCTTGGTTTGGCAGGCTATTACAGGCGGTTTATAGAGGGCTTCTCGAAGATAGCGGCACCGATGACAGAATTGACAAGAAAGAATCTAAAGTTTATTTGGTCAGACAAGTGTGAGGGCAGTTTCCAAGAATTGAAGCGACGACTTATTACTGCACCAGTGTTGATTTTGCCTTCAGGAGAAGGGAAGTTTGTTGTTTATTGTGATGCGTCGAGGTTGGGTTTAGGCTGTGTGCTGATGCAGAATGAGAAGGTGATAGCTTATGCATCACGACAGCTGAAGGAGTATGAGCAGCGGTATCCTACTCATGATTTGGAGCTGGCAGCAGTGGTTTTTGCCCTGAAGATTTGGCGGCATTATCTTTATGGGGAGAAGTGCGAGGTGTACACTGACCATAAGAGCCTGAAATATTTCTTCACACAAAAGGACCTGAATATGAGACAAAGGCATTGGCTGGAGCTGGTGAAAGATTATGATTGTGATATTCTTTACCATCCAGGAAAAGCCAATGTGGTGGCTGATGCACTGAGCCGCAGGGGTCCAGGTCAGTTATATAGCTCTGTTCAGATCTCAAGGGAGTTAGCAGATGAGATGGTTAGAGCGGGAATAGAATTAGTTGTAGGCCGATTGGCTAATATTACTCTATAGTCGACCCTGCTAGAGCGGATCAGAGAGGGGCAGTTGACAGACGTTCAGTTACAGAGGGTTAGAGAGGATGTTTTAGCAGGAATAGCTAAGGACTATTCTGTTTCAGAGGTTGGTTTACTTCGGTATCAGGGACGGATTTGTGTTCCGGCTGACGAGGGGATCAGGCGGGAGATACTAGATGAGTCTCATACGACGCCGTACTCGCTTCATCTGGGTACCACAAAGATGTATCAGAATTTACGGACTTTGTATTGGTGGGCCGGGATGAAGAGGGATGTGGTAGAGTACGTTGCCAGATGCTTAACCTGTCAACAGGTGAAGGCTGAACATCAGCGACCAGCAGGGTTGCTTCAGCCTTTGGGTATTCCTGAGTGGAAATGGGAGGATATTACTATGGATTTCGTAGGAGGTCTACCCAGGACAGTAGGGTTTCATGACTCATTATGGGTGATAGTGGATAGATACACCAAGTCAGCCCATTTTCTCCCAGTGAGGTCAACTTATACTGTGGATCAGTACGCTGAGTTGTATGTGAAAGAGATCGTACGTCTCCATGGGGTTCCTAAATCGATTGTGTCAGACCGGGATCCTATTTTCACTTCCAAGTTTTGGGGAGGTTTGCAGAAAGCTTTAGGAACTCAATTGAAGTTCAGTACAGCCTTTCATCCTCCGACTGATGGACAGTCTGAGAGGACGATCCAGGTACTGGAGGATATGCTCAGAGCTTGTGTGATTGACTTTGAGGGTTCGTGGAGTAAGTACCTTCCATTGATTGAGTTCTCGTACAACAATAGTTATCAGTCAACGATTGGAGTAGCTCCATATGAGATGTTGTATGGGAGGAGGTGTAGATCGCCTATCCATTGGGATGAGATGGGTGAGAGAAGATACTTGGGGCCAGATATGGTTCAGAGGACAGGTGAGGCTATAGAGAAGATCCAGGCTAGGATGCTCGCATCTCAGAGTAGGCAGAAAAGCTACGCTGATCCTAAGCGTAGGGATGTGGAGTTTCTGGTTGGTGATCACGTTTTTCTTCGAGTTTCACCTCTGCGAGGGGTGAGGAGGTTTGGTAAAAAGGGCAAGTTGAGCCCTAGATTCATTGGACCATTTGAGATCCTGGAAAGGATTGGTCAGGTGGCTTACAGGTTAGCCTTGCCGCCATCGTTGTCTGGAGTTCATCATGTGTTCCATGTCTCTATGCTTCGGAAGTATGTTTCAGATGTGACTCATGTATTGAGGCATGAAGATCTGGAGTTACAGGCGGATTTGGCTTATGATGAGAGACCATTTCAGATCTTAGATCGGAAAGATAAGGTGTTGCGGAATAAGACGATTCCTCTAGTTAAAGAGCTGTGGAGAAACAGTAAGGTCGAGGAAGCGACCTGGGAGCTTGAGACAGCTATGCGAGATTAGTATCCGGAGTTATTCAGGTAAATTTCGAGGATGCAATTCTCATTAGGAGGGGATAGTTGTAACGACCCAAATTCACTAATAAGGCTTAGGGGCCTTGATTAGAATGTCGAGAGGGCATGATGGGAATTATGTGTGATTTTTTATGATTAAGATGCATGATAATGATTTAGGCATGTTATACGATTATGTGAACTATATTATGTGATAATTATGATGTGTGAATTGTACCGCGTGGGTTCTGTGATACCAACGTGATGCACGTGCCGAGACGGTCCTAGGAACTAGATAGTGGTAACTGGTGATTTGGTAACCTGCGTAACTGTTAGTAACCATGGAGAGTAACAGGTTTTATGGGAAAGTGGTAGAATTGCAAAGCTGGTGAAAAGACAAGTATGGCCTTGAGGTTAAGTTAGGAAGGGGTATTAGTGGAAGGGTAGAGTAGACATTTGGTAGGATGGATGATTATCAGCTGAAGGGGGAAAATCATATACGTATAATATTTGGGGAGATGGGTTTATGCTGAAATTAGAAACCTAGAGGAAGAGCAAACTTAAGAGGAAGAAGGGAGAGACTGAATTTAACTTTTGGAAGGAGAATCAAGAGTGATTGAAGTTGTCAAGCAGACTTAGACCAAGAATACTCAGAGGTAAGATTTTGATTATGCTATATCCAAGTTTTAAGTCTGAATTTTAGTTAAGGAAGGTGAATTGAGGCAAGTTGGTGGCTGGTTTTATGTAATTTCAGAATTGGGAATCAAGTGGGAAGGAGGTCAAGAGCTGGAGGTTGAATCCATCACTTAAGGTAAGGTCTCTGTATGTTTATTAGGCTTGTTTTTGTTAAGGTATAGGGAGTTTGAAGTGTGGGTTGTGTTTGAGTTCAAGCTGTTCATAATTTTTCTGGTTTGAGTTGTTAAGTGTGAAATTCAAGAGTGAATTTTAGGATTGAAGGTGTGAGTGAGCTTGGGTATGATGTCTTTGGGTTGTTGTGAGGTTTGTTAGGGGTTTAGAGTTGGTTTTGGGACTTAGGATGGAGTTTGGGGTGATTTGGAGAGGTTGGAGCTCGGGAAAATGCGAAGGAAAAACCCAGAATTCTGGGCTGCGAAGGCGTGCCGCGGCACGGGTTTTGTGTGTCACGGCTTGGAGGCTCTGACTAGTGGGTGCCGCGGCACAAGGATGTGGTGCCGCGGCACAAGGTTAATTTCAGGGTATCACATTTGGCAATTTTTGAGCCTTTGCTCCGGGGGTTCGGGGGATGTCTTCGGGGTGTCGTTCTAAGGTTTTGGGGGTTCCGAGAGTGTGGGTTAGGTTCCGGGAAGGAAGTCTTGGAATGGTTAATGACAAAGAATATTATTTGTGTTGTGATTAGGACTTTGGAGAGGCTCGGGGTAGAGGACCGTGCTTGCGGCTACGTGGCATCGAAAATCAGTGAATTGAAAGGTAAGAAAACTGCACCCGAATATATGGTTGTGAATGGGACTAAGTGCTCCCGAGAGTTGTATTGTGTCATCTTTGGTATTATGCCAAGGGACACGTATAAGCGGTCTAAGAGTACCGTTCATGATTTTAGTGCACGGGGCGCGAATTGGCCACTGGGAGCCAGAAACATTAGGATAACAGAGGGAGCAGCCTGTGGGCGCTAACCCTGGTTATCGTCTGTGCATTATGTTTTATGAGATGAGATCCTTAGTATGTGGTATGCTTGAATGATGATATACTTGAAATTTATGAGATGCTATATGAGTAAATGACTTGATTGCTAGTTGTTCATGCTCTGTTATTGCTGTGTTTTCTTGCTGGGCCTTGGCTCACGGGTGCTTCGTGGTGCAGGTAAGGGCAAGGGCAAGCTGGACCAGACCTGAGGTGGAGAGCTCCAAGGTGTAATGTACATAGCCAGCCGTTCGATCACCATGGTCGAGGAGTGTGTCAGGACAGAAACTACCTAACTGCTCATTTTGCCTTAGTACGGCCGCTAATGTATTTAAACCTTGTAAATTTTGTAAATGACCTTTGAAACTGTCATTTTTGGGATCCCATGTAACGAAACAATGTTTAGTAATGAAAATGTAACTTTTGAGACCAAAACACTTTTAACCCTAGATCCTTTACTGTTTCAGTAACACGTTTTTACTTTAATGACTTGGTTAGCAAGTCTGGCACTTTATAAACACACAGTGTAACGGTCTTGGCTATCCAGGGCGTTACAGTTAATATTAAAGTAAGCATCCATGGGTAGTAACCATTAAGAGTGCACATATATATATATCTTCTCTATATAAAAAGTGTGTAGATGACATAAATTCTTGGTTTTAACGGTAACTTTAACGGAATATTCTAAATATTTAATGAAATATACATTTAAAAATAATTAAAAATAGATATTTATTCATTATATTAATATAATTCAAATATTATAAAATAATATTATTATAATAATATTTAATATAAGACTACATATATAATAATTATATTAATATAAATTTAAATTCAAATGTTATAAAATATCATTATTATTATAATAATATACAATACGAGATTAGATATTTAATATTATAACGCCCTAATTTCTCATAAATTATCGAGAACATAGCGTTGGACCATAATCATAAATATTGCTCTTTTATTGAATAAAAACTTGAAAATAAATATATAGATCCATGGTTTTACAAAAAAAATAAATAATTGTCTTTAACATATTAAAATGAGAAACATTTAAATAAAACTTCAAAAGAACACATTCTTAAATAAAAATAAATAAATAAGCCTACTTGATCCTCCTCGACTATATGGTCCCCACGAGTATATCACGAAGCTCCTAGGTCTCACTCGCCACCGGCCTTTCTATCTTTAATTTTTTGTAATAATAACATCATAAGGGGTGACCTTCTAAGCCCATTAAGGAAAATACAAACAAGAGTTATTCATATAATCATTTAATCAACATATCATAAATTACACAAGAGTCATAACTTAAACTTATTTATACTAATCATATCACATCACAAAACCATAGGTCATATCATAGCCTAAGTCATAATCATAAATCATAATCTAAGTCATAACCATAGTAATAAATCATAGGCCACAAGCCATAATCGTAACTATAGGTCATAGATCATAATAACAAGTCAGATATAATAAAAAGATAAGTGCTTATACAGGGGGTGGCAATTAAGCCCTGGACAAAAGTTTGTCATACACCGGACATCAACTTAGGTCCGTCATAAAATTTTGGAAACTGACATAAGTCTGTCATACATCGTTGGACACCTTAGGTCCAGACACACTTACCCCTTTATTGTACCTGAAATATTAGGTCATACAAAACATAAACTAGATCATAAATTAAACTACCTAATTTTCCTTACCAAAAACTTGAATATAGGAGACAAGAGCGGAATTGGAAACTCCTAAAACCAAACATAAAGAAATCATAAGTCCTATAGAAAAAAGAAGATGAATAGAAGAACTAAACCATTGGAATAAAGACTTACCACAAACCTTAAGTTTCAAAGAAATTGAACACCTAACCAAAAGTCATTATAACAAGTTAGGATTTGAAGAAAATGAAAAGAATAAGAGGAACTATAATGAACTAAACCTAAGGATAAAGAATACCTTGGTTAGATTAGAACTTCGATCTACACCTCAATACCGAGAAATCACACTATCTTACTTCCCAAGTGTTTATAAAAGCTTAGATTGGAAAGCTTTGAACCCCAAAACCCTAGTGTTTCTCTCTAGAATAATCTTAGTAGCTTGAAGGCTCTGAACTGTGCTTGAATGATAAATAAAATGGCTGAGTGAAGGGTCCTAGTTATAGAGTTCAAGGAATGAAACTAACTCCTTTTAATATGAATAAATAAATGATTAAAAATATATTTTTCGATCAACAGATGCCCAGAACTCTGTCAAAAACGTTTAGGAACAAGTCAAAGTTGTTGAGGGCTGTTTCTAGTTTCAGATTCCACAAAAATTAAAAAATGGTCACTGGAGCCGATATATCGCCTCCTATAGGCGATATATCGCCTACACCATAATCTCAAGGGTCCGTGGTTTCATTCGTGCAAAGTCAATGTGTTTTCTGTATAAATCATAGGCAATATATCGACCACTATAGCTGTGATATATCGGTATACACTGATATTTCAAACACGTTTTTACACACTTTCAGCACACTTGAATTTGTTTAATCCACTTTGACTGAGTAAAACGTGATCCTAACAGCTGGGGGAAGGTTCTAGACTTCCTAGACTTATCCATGATTATTTTTATTCATCAAAAACCTTAAATCTTTAATAAACATATATGTGACAAATGTCACATTCTTAATTATTCTATATAAACCTTAGATAATATTAAATAATATTCTTAGGACTATCTTCATTAATCAAACCTTATGATAAAATTAATATTTCGAAACTATAGGCTAAACTTATAAAATCCATAACTAGCTCCACGAGTTTCCAACTAAATCTCGGCTTGAACCAATAACCACGAAAACTAAAATACTATGATACTACTACTACTACTACTATCTTGCTAAGTAAAATTTCGAGACGCTACAAATAATTATATTAATATAAATTTAAATGTTATAAAATATTATTATGATAATAATATATAACTCTAATTTTTTACTAATTATATTAATATGAATTCAAATATTATAAAATATTATTATTATAATACATAACTAAATATATAATACTTATATTAATATAAATTTCAATATGATAAAATATTACTTTTTAGGGGAACATATTATAAAATATCACTATGTTGACGCCGTTTCTCGTCAAACAGTAAAAGAAGAGCACGTAAACAATGAATGACAATGGCTAAATGAAATAAAACAAATCAAACACGCGATTTTTACGTGGTTCAGCAGTTAAATCTGCCTAGTCCACGAGTCTCTGTTATTAATCTCAAGATTATCTCTGAAAATTCTTTAGGAATGAATTCTCCAGAGTTTTCTCTCAAGGATCAGAATTTCGGGTTATTACAATGGTGCATGGCTTCTCTATTTATAGAGAACGATGCAGAATACTATCCCACATATTTTGGGTAGTTACTCTTTTGTGAATAAAATAAATGGCTTTAAATGCCTATAATCAGATATAAAAGGAAACGTCCCTGAAGACCAGGAAACGCATAACTGACCAAATAATATCCCACGATTCTTGGGGATTTACATTAATAAATGAGGATTACATCTCATATTTATAATACTTGTAGATATTCAAGGTGGTTATCGCGTATCTCTAAGGCTTTAGCATCCCAGGTCTCACGTCATTGTTCGAGCTAATGGCATCTCCCGAGATCACGTGTCTTTCGAGATCGTACGTACATCTAGCTCGAGACCCCCGATTCGAAGTCGTCCCCGAAGATGAGTGTGTTCTCGGAGCTACCTTTCGAGATCGAGATCTTTTCGTGCTCATATATTCGAGGTCATATATCGTACTTTGTAGGCTCGATATACAATTCTGGAGCATACTTCAATCCTTACGAGACTATTTGTTGCGAATCCAACTTTCGAGGTCACATTTACCATGGCTCGAAATATGGGTATAACATCTTGCCCCCTCAAAATTATTTGTTCGAATCCTAAGAGAAGGAAACTTTTGAACTACTTTCCTTGAGAACTGTACCGTCACACCTTTGAAAATGGACACGCGTCAGCTGGGTATTGCTCATTTTAGGTACTTGAGTACCTTGGAAACACGCCCACAATCGTCCGTCTGACAACTTTTCGGCGCCTTCTTGTCATTGATCCCCATCCGTTCGATCTAGTGAGGATTTCATTCGACGCTCCTAATTAATTCCTTTTCCCCACCTATATATACAAGACCCCACTCTTCATCTTCTTCACTTTCATCCTCATTTGCCATAAGCAAGAAAAGAAGAAAAACAAGCCCAGAGACCTCTTTGCAAAGTTTCTGTTCCGTGCATGTTTTCTCGACCAAAGAAACAAAGGAATCCTGGTCTATTCGAGTCAGTGAGTTCTTTCCTGCAACCTCTTCTTCAATCGACGATCTCTCTGCAATCGCCATTACTGTGTAAGTATGCCGTTTTTGTTTTCCATTTAAAATGTTCTTACTGTGTGTGCTAGTTTACGTTCTTAGCATGATACGATAGGAGGTTTTGAACCGATAGGTTTTTATGCTTTCTGGATTTTCACTCTGGATGTTCGTCTCTGGTTTATACCCAGTTTTGACGTTTGAATGTGGTTCCCATTTTCTGGGTTTTGAAATTCTTAGGCAGCGTTTCTTGTACATTAAGCTTTCGGATAAAAAACACGGGCTTTGACAAATGCACGAAACCCAAAAACGCTTTTCCTGGCTAACCGCCACTCTCCTTTCCCTTGAATTTCAGGATTTTCAAAAAATTATCCACACTCCTTTTCTTTTTCGTGGAATACACGCCCCTGACTCTTCAATAAGGGTCTTAGTATTTAGTCTCGTTCCTAAATCTCCGAGCTCATTCCATCGAGCTCGTGACTCTTGCATGCATGGCCCTCACCATTTTTTCTTTCTCGCTAGATGTCACAGAATCTGGAAAGACGGTGGGGGTCATTGATGGCAGTCCCTTACGAGCCGAAATCTCCGAGCCCAGAATCGCTCTTCGCCTGGAACCAACGTCGGATAAGAGAATACGAGCTTGCACGCGAGCAAGAAGACATTCGAGCTCACTATCGCCGTCAGATAGACGAGGTCATTGAAAAGAAGAGAAGAGTTCTTCGGGAGGCCCTCTATCCGAAGCCCAATTCAGGACCTAGGCCCATTCCCCTCGAACCTGCGCTAAAATTCACTGTTGCGTATCATCCAGGGGAACTCCAGTTTTCATTAATGGGGGAAACTTCATCCTCGCAGCCGAGGAAGGAGATGTTCGAGGCCGAGCTCTACTGGAGCACGGTTACCACAACTAGCCAAATATCTGAAATCCTAACCTTCCATGGCCTCCATTTTTCAGGCACCTTGAAGTGTCGGGCTCCGACTGGTCAAGAACGGAGCTGTTTCGCCCCTGGCGGCCGCGATGCCACAGTGAAATATGCGGCATGGAGCCAAGAACATACGAAGGCGGGAGCACTGCTGCCCTTGAAGTCTTTTTTTAAAGAATTTACTGATTTCGTTGGGTTGGCACCGTTCCAACTCAACACTAATTCGTACAGGGTGCTGTCTGCCCTGAGGTCCTTGTACCACGAGTTGAGGTGGGAAGGACCTTCACCTCAAGAGATTTTATATCTCTTTTGTTTGAAAAGTAACCCCTCCTGAGCTCGGGGAGGGGATGGTTTTCACTATCTCTCGAACTATCCCAAAGAGACGAAGGTTTTTGAGGATCTCCCCAATCACCCGCCTGATTTCAAGAAGGCCTTCTTCTGGACAGATGGTCTGTCCCCGTCTCGACATTACTCGTTCAGGTGGATTCATAAGTATTCTCGTTACTTTTATTCCTGAGCTCGAGACTTTAGTTCTTAAATCCATATTTAGATGAAATGTGTTTCGCTTTTCAGCTAATTTTAAGCGTCCCACCCCCAATGAAGCAATGATGAGGCACAGAGAGGCCTTGCTCCAACTTCCTTATGGCAGGAGGTCTCTCTCGTATCTATTACACGAGGACAAGCTCTGAGCTTGCGGGTTGTTGGGAGAGGGCCAGTCAACCTCTGACTGGTCCAGCAAAAAATATGAACGCTGGGAGGAGGTGCCACTGCCCACAGGCGCCCTTCCTCCGAGGAGAGAAAGGAGGCCATCACTCCCAGTTCGTCTGAGGAGTCTGCGGTCCAGGAATGAGGCCAATGATGAAGCCTCGAGCTCGGAATCAGATGAAGGTAAAGTCCTCCCTACCTCGAGGATGTGGTCCCCCACACTACTAGAACACAGGCCCAATAGGTTAGTCTCGTGCCCACAGGATAGATACCACTTCTACATATGGAGTTGGGTAGACGACTATGTCCATAGGTTCGATAGTGGGCTCGGGAAATATGATACCATGTACACCACGGACGAGGTGTGGAATGGGATAGCTGTGCAGTACGAGACTAATGATTATAGGGACCTCTCGAGGTTATCCCCTACTTATAGGGAAGGCACTCCCCCCGCCTCCTCTGAAGACGGGGGAATTTCATGGTCCCCAAGCTCGAGCTCGGGGGAGAGTTCCAGTTAGGTTTCTTCTATCATTACTCTATATGTCTGATACCGAAATTACTTGATGTACATTTCTCTTTTACTGACTCACTGTGTTGTGACTTGTGCAGGCGAGATGGACTCCGACCTTGACGCCCTTATCGACAATGCAGGCGCCAAGAGGAGGAAACGCCCTAGGGCGGGGTCACTGAAGACCGGTCAGCCGGGCAAAGGCTCCAAGAGGTCCAAAAAGACACCTCCCCTTGCCCCGCCGGTTTCGAGCTCTATTGTTGCGTCGACTATCCAGGCTAGCGCCTCCACGACAATGCCATCCTTGCAGGTCGTCGTCTCCGCGGTCGCACCGACCTTGCTGGTTGGTGCCCCTGCCATTGAGCCCCAACCTCCTGTGGTGGGCGAAACGTCTTCAGCTCAGCTTTCCAGAAGGCCTTCTGCTTCTCGAGTTCAGAAGCTAACAATCTCCACCCATATGGACTCGTATGTGGTGGATAATGCTGCTGGACCTCACGGATCTACGCTGATCTTGGATGTTATGTCCCGGATCGGCCAGAGCTATGGCAGTTTCGAAGCTCCTCAGTGGCAGTGCCTAACTGACACCCGAGACCGCACTGTCCTTTACGAGAAGAGTATCGAGCACACTGCTGCGGTAAGTATCCTTCTATATTCCTTTTGCTTACATTCATACTGACCTGAGGCTAATTGTGGTTTCTTCCTTTTTTCAGGCTCTTGCCTTCACTGCCCAGCTCAATTACGAGCTGAACAACGAGATCCATTCGAGCAGGACTCATGCTCAAGAGGCGAAGGACCTCCACCTTAGAGCGAACGACGATCTGAAGGTGGCGAATGCTAAGCTCGAGGCAGTGGTTAAGGAGCGTGAGGACATGGCCAAGGAGCTCGGAAAGCTGAGAGCTGAACTCGAGGAGCAAAAGAAAAATAACACCCAGCTTCAGGAGACCAATAAGAAGCTCGAAAAGGACAAGGCCGCCACCTTCGACATCATAGAGGATGCCAAAACTCGCCTTCTTGCCGAGTACAAAGAAAAGAAGGAAAAGGCGGTCGACTCAGCCATGTACCGGATCTGGGCTTATAACGAAGAGCTGGACACCAGCTTCTTAGGCCCACGAGGCGCCGCTTCTTGAACGATGGAATGGTCGACTCGAGAAGGAAGAGGCTGAACGGCTTGAGAAGGAGAAGGCTGAGCAGCTCGAGAAGGAAAAGGCTGCTCCGGGCACCGTTTCGGAGGAAGCTCAGGAGGATAGTCATGCTATTCGTCCTGAGGGGTCCGGTGCCACTGATGCTGAGAAAGCTAAGGAGACTCATTTTCCTTGAATCTGACCTCGGGGAGATCAGTTATCGGGGCTGCGTCCCCTTATTCCTGTAACTATTTTAATATATGCCCACGGGGCTGATACAATTTCTTTTACCATTCTTTTATATGCTTTACATTTCTTGGCTCGAAATATTTTGCATATTTTTATATTGATGAACCGGTTATGTTTATTTATTCATACAAACATAGTTTGGATTTGGGCTCGAAATTCGACGCATTCATGCATAGTTTATTGGAATAATCCGCTTCCGACCTCGTTACTTATCAAGGTCAGATATTACTTTAACCATGAACTCAAAAGTACTTATATGGTATGTAATGTGAATGATCTGGTTATATCTTTTTTTGTTTAGTCACTTTTCCTCATCCTCAGTTTTGTTCCGAGGTTAAGAGTTTGAAACTATTTTTCTCTTAGATATTCCAGCCTCGATCTTGACTTGTCTCGTGATAGGTTTAGGCTCCTACTTATCATCGATCAATTTTTTGGCTGGTTTGTTCCAGACCTGTTAAGTTTGCACATCTGGTTAACTCCAAACGTTTTAGGATTTTGGTAGTTCGGTTTTGTCCGAACTATCTAAGCTCGCGTATTTGGTTCTATCCAAATACTTCATGTTTCTGATAACTCAGTTATCTAGGCTCGCGTACTTGGTTATCTCCAAATACTTTTATCTTTTTGATAAGTCGGTTATGTCGGGACTATCTAAGCTCGCGTACTTGGTTATCTCCAAATACTTCATATAAATATATATTTTTTATTTTTTAATCTGACGGTATATATACCAATGATGCCCCCTTAATATCCTATGAGTGTGACCATAGGTTATTAAATTAAGAGAGATTGCAAAAATAAAAAGAAATTACATATGGAACAAAATAGACCTTTTATTTGATGAAATTCAAAAACAAACAAACAAACTAGTACAGATAGAAATTCATGGTTACAGGCAACACTTCCTACACTATTGATAGTAAGGTCTAAGGTGTTCGCCATTCCATGCTCGCGGTATCAGGCTCCCATCTAATCTCGCAAGTTTGTATACGCCAGGTCGGATGACTGACTCTATCTGGTATGGTCCTTCCCAGTTCGGCTCGAGCACTCCAGCTGCTGGATCTCGGGTGGCCAAGAATACGCGTCTCAAAATCAGGTCTCCCACTCCGAACTTTCGATCTCGAACCCTCTTATTGAAATATCTTGTGGTTCGTTGCTGGTAAGCAGCATTTCTCAGCTGAGCCTCTTCTCTTTTTTCTTCGATCAAGTCTAGGGTTTCTTCGAGCTAAGTATGATTTGAATCCTGATCGTAAATTTGAGTTCGGATCGTCGGGATTTCAACCTCGATGGGCAACATTGCCTCGCAGCCATACGCTAGAGAGAACGGGATATGTCCTGTTGATGTCCGAGCTGTAGTCCTATATCCCCAAAGGACTTGAGGCAATTCTTCGGGCCATCGTCCCTTTGCCTCTTCCAACTTTTTCTTTAGAGAACTCTTGAGAGTTTTGTTAACGGCTTCGACCTGACCATTCGCTTGAGGGTGAGCCACTGATGAAAAACTCTTTATTATGTCGTTCTTTTCGCAAAAGTTGGTGAATAAGTCGCAATCGAACTGGGTTCCGTTATCGGATACAATCTTTCTCGGTACTCCATATCGGCATATGATGTTCTTTACCACGAAATCAAGGATCTTTTTCGAAGTTATAGTTGCCAATGGTTCAGCCTCCATCCATTTCGTGAAGTAATCAACGGCGACTACCGCATATTTCACTCCGCCTTTTCCAGTTGGGAGAGAGCCTATGAGGTTGATGCCCCATACTGCGAAAGTCCATGGGGATGTCAACATGGTCAGTTCGGATGGTGGAGCTCGGGGTATCGTGGCGAATCTCTGGCATTTGTCGGATTTCTTCACATACGCAAAAGAGTATGTTCTAATGGTTGGCCAGAAATATCCTTGACGTATGATCTTCTTGGACAGGCTATGCCCCCCGGTGTGGTCTCCGCAGAACCCTTCATGAATTTCTTCAATGATCTTCTTTGCTTCGGGAGGGGTTACACACCTAAGCAGCGACATGGAATATCCTCTTCTGTATAGCTTTCCGTCCAAAATGGTGTAATGAGGAAGTTGATACATCAATTTTCGAGCCTGGTTCCGATCTTTTGGAGGAATTCCATTTTCGAGATAATCAACTATTGGACTCATCCAGGTCGGTTCTGTTTCAATCATACACATATCTTCCTCTTCTAGCTCAGTAATGCTGGGTGCTGATAGGTATTCTACGGGTACAACATTCAGCTCTTCATTTTCGGGGGAAGTGGCGAGTCAAGCTAAGGCATCTGCATTTGAGTTTTGTTCTCGGGGAACCTGTTCGATTGCGTAAAACTCGAAATACTCCAATGCGGATTTTTCCTTCTCCAGATAAGCTGCCATTCTTGTGCCACGAGCCTGGTACTCTCCCAAGATTTGATTAACCATGAGCTGGGAATCGCTGTAGCAATGTATAGATTTGGCCTTGAGCTCTTTTGCTATTCGCAGTCCTGCGAGTAGAGCCTCGTACTCAGCTTCATTATTAGATGCTTTAAAGCCAAATCTTAAAGCAGAGTGAAATTTTCTCCCTGCAGGAGTGATCAGAATAACTCCTGCCCCCGCTCCATTTTCATTTGACGAGTCGTTGACGTAAAGTTTCCACAGCTCGTGGGTCGTGGTTATTACCTCGTCGTCGGCTATACCAGTGCACTCCACTATGAAGTCTTCCAAGGCTTGTGCCTTAATGGTCGTTCTTGGATGGTAAGTGATCTCGAACTGTCCGAGCTCAACAGCCCATTTAAGGAGTCGACCTGACGCCTCTAGTTTAGATAGGACTTGCCTAAGTGGTTGATCTGTAAGTACATGGATGGGATGTGCCTGAAAGTAGGGGCGGAGCTTGCGAGATGAGTGGATTAAACTGAGGGCGAGTTTCTCCATCAATGGATATCTTGACTCTGCCTCCAGTAATCTCTTACTGATGTAATAGACAGGTTTCTGCACCCTCTCTTCCTCTCGAATGAGCACCGCGCTTATCGCGTGTTCGGTGGTTGAGAGGTATAGGTACAATACTTCTCCCGTTTCGGGTTTTGACAGGATGGGTGGTTCAGCGAGGTGTCTTTTGAGCTCCTGAAAGGCTAGCTCGCACTCTTCTATCCATTCAAATTTCTTACTTCCTTTTAATAAGTTGAAGAATGGAAGGCCACGATCCGTTGACTTCGAGATGAATCTGTCCAGGGCGGCCATCCTGCCAGTCAAGCTTTGGACATCTTTATGCTTCCGAGGTGAAGGCATATCAATCAGGGCCTTTATTTTGTCGGGATTAGCCTCGATTCCACGAGAGTTGACAATGAAACCCATAAATTTTCCCGAAGATACCCCAAAAGTGCACTTTTGAGGATTTAGCTTCATGTTGTATTTTCTGAGCACGCCAAAGCACTCTTCGAGGTCATCAACATGGTTCTTATTAAGTTGAGACTTTACAAGCATGTCGTCAACATAAACTTCCATGTTGTTCCCTATTTGTTCTGAAAACATCATGTTAACGAGCCGCTGATATGTAGCTCCAGCGTTCTTGAGCCCAAACGGCATAACATTATAACAGTATAGCCCTTTATCTGTAATGAAGCTCGTATGTTCTTGGTCGGGGGCATGCATGGGAACCTGGTTATATCCAGAATATGCATCCATGAATGACATCAAGCCATGCCCCGCCGTGGCATCCACTAGCTGATCAATTCTTGGCAGCGGAAAACAGTCTTTTGGGCAAGCCTTGTTGAGATTCGAGTAGTCAGTACAGGTTCTCCACGTCCCATTGGGCTTTGGGACCAACACTGGATTGGCTACCCAGTTAGGGTAAAAAGCATCCCTAATGAAATGGTTTGCTTTTAATCTGTCAACTTCCTCCTTTAATGCTTTCTTTCTGTCCTCGTCCAGCTGCCTTCGCTTTTGTTGCTTCAGGGGAAAGCTTTTGTCTATGTTTAATGCGTGGCTCGCAACATTCAGGCTTATCTCCACCATGTCTGAGTGTGACCATGCGAAGACATCCTGGTTTTTCTTCAGAAAGAAAATTAATTGTTATTTTGCTTCGTCTTGGAGGTGTTTTCCGACCTTCACCTTCTTCGAGGGATCAGCTTCGTCGAGCTGAACTTCTTCGAGCTCTTCCAATGGTTCGAGGTCAACTTTCTCCTCAATCCTTGGATCGATTTCCTCGTCAATTTCTAAAACCGTTCCATCTTTATTTTGTATGATAACGAGCGCCTGAGCGCTCGTTTGTTTCTTTCCCCTCAAAGAAATGCTATAGCACTCCCTTCCTGCCAATTGATCTCCTTTTAATGTCCCGACCCCGCTTGGGGTTGGGAACTTAAGGGCCAGGTACCTCACAGATGACACTGCCCCCAGCCCGACCAGGGCGGGTCTCCCGAGCAGTACATTGTAGGCAGATGGTAAATCTACCACTACGAACTCCATTATCTTGGTCACCGAGACTGGATAGTCTCCCAAGGTCATAGGGAGTTCAATGGATCCCATACAAGCAGTCCCTTCTCCTGAAAATCCGTACAAAGTAGTTGCACATGCCTTCAGGTCGCGAAGGGAGAGTCCCATTTTCTCGAGGGTCGCTTTATAAAGAATGTTGACTGAGCTTCCATTGTCTATGAGAACTCAGCGGACTCTCTTGTTGGCAAGCTGAAGAGTAATAACCAATGGATCATGATGAGGGAACTGAACATGAGATGCGTCCTCCTCAGTGAAGGTTATCGGTTGCATTTCAACCCTTTGGCTTTTTGGTGCCCTAGGTTCGGGTTCATAAGGAGACCCGTCCCCTATCTTCAGCTCGTTAACGTATCGCTTTTGAGCATTTCTTCCCCCTCCCGCGAGATGAGGCCCTCCCGAGATGGTTATTACGTCCTCTCCATCTATCGGCGGGGGCCTGTCTTCTTCCCGAGATCTGAAGTTATTATTTTGTGCCGTCGAAGGCGCGGCTACTCTCTGGCTCACAGTAGTCTGTCCAGTACTCTGGTTTTTGACGTACTGCCGGAAATAACCTCTCGAGATCAACCCTTCGATCTCGTCCTTCAGCTGTCGACATTCATCAGTGGTGTGTCCGGTGTCTCTATGGAACCGGCAATACTTACTGGAATCCCTTTTGGACTTTTGATTTCTCATTGGGTCCGGACGCCTGAAGGGGACCTGGTTTTCATTAGCCAGGTATGTGTTTTCCCGAGACTCGTTGAGTTCGGTGTGTACTTTATATACGGAGAAATACCTTTCTCCTTTCTTTTTCTTTCCTCCTTCAGCCTCGGGGTTATTTCCCTCGCTCTTTCTCCTCTTGGAGGGATTCTCCGAGGCAGGCTGTGGAGCTGCTGGATCAGCCGAGGATGAGGCGGAGTTAATGTTTATCGTTGTAGTTTTGGTCTGCGAGGTCGCCTTCAGCGTTGACCTCGCCTCCTCTACATTGACAAATCTCTGCGCCCGTCTGTAAAATTCGGTTATTGACCTCACCGGTTTCCCTTGCATGTCATCCCAAAGGGCACTTCCGGGTAAAACACCAGCTCGGATAGCCATCAGGTGCCCACTGTCATCCACATCTCGAGCTCGGGCGACCTCTAGATTAAATCTTGTCAGATAGCTTTTCAGTGTTTCTCCCGGCTGTTGTCGGACGTTAGTCAAAGTGGATGCCTCTGGTCTGACTCCCATCATAGCTCGAAACTGCTTCTTGAAGTCTCTAGACAACTGATCCCATGAAGTTATCAAGTGTCTCTTGTACTTTTCGATCCAACTCTTGGCAGGTCCGGCCAATGATGTTTGAAACAACATGCACCTGAGCTCGTAACCCACGTTACTAGCTCTCATAATAGTGTTGAATGTACTCAGGTGAGTGCATGGGTCGGTTTTTCCTTCAAACGCTGGGACGTGAGGAATTCGGAACCCTTGAGGAAATTGAGTGTTAGAAATATGTGGAGCAAACAGCTCGAGCTCCTCGTCAAAGTCCTCATATCGACCATTCCCCAGTTCATTCTTTGAAAGCCTAAAGGCTTTTTCGAGCAGATCGATCCTTTCTTGGACTGGGTCCTTAGGTGGTGTCTGGAATTGACAGTCATTGATCATGATTCCAGGCTCGTGTCTCCGTGAGGGATCTCTACGCCCATTCAGGTGATTCCTTAGGTCCGGATTTGTCTGATCTCCCTTCCCCCTGCTCTGATTCAGATGATTCCGCAGGTCAGGACGAATCTTGCGGCTTCCAGTATTTTTACGACCTCGGTCGCGTTTACTGACGGACCTGGTCTCTCCGAACTCGTCACTGGTGAAACTCATTGATCGGTCGTTTCGCGATGGGTTCTTCCCATGTCGCCTCGTCTCCGCAGTGCGAGACCGGGACGTCTGAATTCTCTCAGATTGTGCGCCTCTCCGCTCCTGGAAAGTCTCCCTATGTCCTTGTCTATCCCCCGTACGCCCTTGATCCTGATCTCGAACAAGTTGAGCGTTTCTGCGGGGAGGTGAAGGATATCTTATGGGAGACGGAGGGAACCGTATATGCGACGGTGGCTGCCGTCCTTGCCTCGGCCTAGAGGGTCCAAAATTTGCCCGAGATGGGTCAGTCACGTTCGGTGCACTACCAGGAACCTGAGTCCGAGCCTCGGTAGGAGCTCGGTTATTCTCAATTCCTGCAGGCACTTCCACAGGTGGATTAGGCGGGACCCGAGCTCGGGTACTCCTCTGGGGCCTAGGAGGAGCAGATGGCTCTGCTGGTGCCAGAGGTTGAGTCGGCCTCCTTGTGGCAGCATCTTTTCGTGGACGTCCACGGGGCCTCCGGGGAGGAACATGCACGTCCCTTGGAGGAGGGACTTGGTTTTCGCGCGGAGGCGGGGGCTGAGCCACCTGCGCCTCTGCGGCCATCCTAGTCAACTCCTCATTCCGTTTGTTGGCTTCTGCCAACAGCTGTTTCAATTGCCGGTTTTCCAGTTCTACAATAGGAACGTAACGCTCAGGATTGTAGTACATATCCTCATCCCTCGGTGGAGGCGGTGGTCCCCGGGTATTGGAGGACCCACTTCTCTCCTCAGCATCTGGGTTTTCCATTGGTTGTTTTCCAGGATGCCTTGGGTAGCTTTCATCAGGGGTGTTCTGATTTTTTGTAGCCATGAATCTCTCAGGGATGAATGCTTAAGGCTCTCAATGAAAGTACCAAACTGTTGACGCCGTTTCTCGTCAAACAGTAAAAGAAGAGCATGTAAACAATGAATGACAATGGCTAAATGAAATAAAACAAATCAAACACGCGATTTTTACTTGGTTCAGCAGTTAAATCTGCCTAGTCCACGAGTCTCTGTTATTAATCTCAAGATTATCTCTGAAAATTCTTTAGGAATGAATTCTCCAGAGTTTTCTCTCAAGGATCAGAATTTCGGGTTATTACAATGGTGCATGGCTTCTCTATTTATAGAGAAGGATGCAGAATACTATCCCACATATTTTGGGTAGTTACTCTTTTGTGAATAAAATAAATGACTTTAAATGCCTATAATCAGATATAAAAGGAAACGTCCCTGAAGACCAGGAAACGCATAACTGACCAAATAATATCCCACGATTCTTGGGGATTTACATTAATAAATGAGGATTACATCTCATATTTATAATACTTGTAGATATTCAAGGTGGTTATCGCGTATCTCTAAGGCTTTAGCATCCCAGGTCTCACGTCATTGTTCGAGCTAATGGCATCTCCCGAGATCACGTGTCTTTCGAGATCGTACGTACATCTAGCTTGAGACCCACGATCCGAAGTCGTCCCCGAAGATGAGTGTGTTCTCGGAGCTACCTTTCGAGATCGAGATCTTTTCGTGCTCATATATTCGAGGTCATATATCGTACTTTGCAGGCTCGATATACAATCCTGGAGCATACTTCAATCCTTACGAGACCATTTGTTGCGAATCCAACTTTCGAGGTCACATTTACCATGGCTCGAAATATGGGTATAACACACTATAATACATAATCTTAATTTTTATTAAAAAATTATCATTTATGTTTAAAAATGTTATCATATTATATATATATATATTAAAAAAATCATAAATAATGTTTTGGTTTAATTTTTCATTTAATATGTTTATGTCATCATTTTTTATATAATATTGTTTATTTTTTTAAAATTTATAGGACAATGATACAAATTTAATAAAAATAATTTATAAATTCTATAAGTAAAATTAAGCAAACATGCATTGCATGTTTCTTGTATCTAGTATATATAAAAAATATGTAGATAACGAAATTTTTTGGTTTTAACGGTTTGTTTCGTTAACTTTTACTAAATATTCTAAATATCTAACAGAATATACATTTAAAAGTAATTAAAAATATATATTTATTAATTATATTAATAAAAATTCAAATATTATAAAATATCATTATAATATATAATCTTAATTTTTATTAAAATAATTATCATTATGTTTAAAAAAATTATCATATTATATATGTATATATATTTAAAAAAATCATAAGCAATGTTTTGGTTTAATTTTTCATTTAATATGTTCAGGTCATTCTTTTATATATAATAATATTGTTTATTTATTTGAAATTTATATGACAATGATACAAATTTAATTAAATAATTAATAAATTCTATAAATAAAACTAAACAAACGTGAATTGTACGTCGCTTATATGTAGTATATATATAATTAACTATTAATAAATATAATTTGATATTAAAAGCATTGGTTTGCGTTGATACAGAAATTATTGGAAGAGTATGATTTCATTCCTTGGCAAGTTTGTGTTCTTGGGAAAAAAAAATTGTTACAGACAATGTTATTGTCTCAATGGAAAATAGCAAGGCTCTTACAGCTCTAAGCAAAATAATACAAAGACAAGATTATTGATTAAATAAGATTACAACTCAATAACCAAAATACAAGTAAATGTAGAAATAAGATAAAGAAGAGAATTATAAGAACTACAACTCTAAAACAAAATATATAAATAAATATGTAAAGAGAAAATAGAAGAAGAGAAGATAAAAGCAGTAGTAGAAGTAAGAAATAACAAGAACAATAAGTAAAACTCTCTCGCTCATACAACCAAAGTGGAGAGCATTGAGGATCACCAACTTTAACAAAGTTTACAACCATTGCCCAAAAGCTTATTTCCCCCTATCTCAAGCACTAAGTGATTCTCTCAATCTCAATCAATGACGGAGACAGGGGGGGGGGGGGGGGGGGGGTCGGAGGTGGCCATAGCCCCCCCCAACTTTTTTTTAATTTTTTTACCAAGTTATATTAATTAATAACTTAATTATTATTTATTAAAAAATAATAAATTAAAAAGTGTTATAATTGAAATTTGGATTTAATGTTTACAACTATGAACCAAATTATGTATAAGGCCCATAATTAAATTGGCCCATATTATTTGTTAGTAATCTTGACAAAGTTAGTCTCTTTCATTTTTTTTAAACCCTAGTATTTTCCCTAAATGAATGAAGACAAATAGTATGGAGGTGAAGCCCATACGTGCAACGACTATGTGCATTAGCGCAGAAGCTCATACTGGTCTTTAATCTTCCTCTTCCACCAAAATTTTCTCCTGGAACGAGCCAATACCCTTCCAATCAAGACCCCCCTAGTCAAGGTCCTCCACCAAGTAATTAGTTATAATTATCTTTTATGTTTTTGTTATTCGTTATTCGTTATAATTTTTTTTGTTGGGTTTATTTGTTATAATTTTAATATCTCATGGATTTTATTTTATTAATATAATTAACTACATGCCAGCAACTAATTAAATTTTTATAAGAAAATATATATTATTTGTTACTAAGCAATACAAAAGGTTGATAAAACTGATATCGTTAGCTTGGCTGCCATATAAGATGCTATAATTTAATTGATTGAAAGATTGATTGTTTGCTATGCGATTATGGATTGTAATTTGTACATGATTACAATGGACAAATCTATTACATTTAAAATTATATATTTGTGTTGTTATAAATTTTGATTTATTTTTCTCTTATATATAGTTTCACAATACAATTTTAGGTTCAAATACTATTCATGGTCATGGGAAAGCTAACAATTGATGCTTTTTTTTTTTTTTAAGAAAAAGCATTGAAGATCAACAAGTTGGAGAAAATGGTCAAACATCTATTCCAAATTCTGAAAATTTAGTTCCCACACATCCTAAGAAGGTTCAAAGAATTGAAAGTGAAATATTTGATATTGCCTCTTTGGAGCGTGATCCTAGAAAACTTCCTCCAATTTGGGAATACCCAAATAATCAACAAGATGAAATTCGTCGAGCTTATATTAAAGCTGGACCATATCAAATCAAACTTGAAAGTTATCTGCCATCCGGATCAAAGGAGCATCTTCAACATTTTTGTAGCTCTTGGTTTGAATTGTTTCCTCTTTGGCTAGAATACTCTCCATCAGTTGATGCAGTATTTTGTTTGCCTTGCTATTTATTTAGTAAGCCAATTGGACGGATGGAAGCAAACAAATTTGTTCTTGGAGGCTTTAAGAACTCGAAGAAAGTCTACGGTGGAAATAATTGTTGTAGCGACCTGATATCGCCCAATAAACTCCTAAGCAGTCGCAGTAGTAATCGGGCTATGTCATATCCACATAGAGGTAAAATACAAGTAAAAAGAAAGATTAATAACTTTGAAATAATATAACATTGAAAAAGAATAATTTTTAAACACTAAATAAACAAAATTGAGGAATTAGAATCAGAAAGAAAATATGGAAGGCACAAGTTTCATTCATGCAAACATATATATATATTAATAAAATTGATTCATTCTACTCAACTATAATTCTACACCATTAATTATAGTTGGAAAATATATATAATAAAGCTCACCTTAAAATATGTTCTTAATTAAATTATACTAACTTCTAATTTTAAAAACCTATCATATTATATACCTTAGAGCGACAAAATATCAATGGCAGAATGCAGTAAAAAGCATATAATATAACATATATCCTAAATTAAATCAAGAGCTTAAATTATATAAGAAAAGCATGACTAGACTTATGTAAAAGACACTAATAAATTCAGAATAAAAATTAGAAGAAAATAAATTTAATTGTAACAAATATATAGAAATGAAGAAAAAAAAATCAATATATTAAAAATATAATGTGAAACATGAACTTCACTCTAGATTTTCCACAAGAGAATTTAGCCTAAAATAGACACTGTTTTCACTCAAAAAGTGTAAAACAAATGAAAGAAAAATAAGAAATAAATGTTTTTCTCTCTAGCTATACTCTCCACACTATTCCATAATCTGATGATTTTTTTCCTACATTTGGCCCTTTGATTTATAGTGGAAATAGGACCCAAAATGTGTAAAATCGTGTACAAAATAGTGGGAAAGTGGCTACAAAAACTGATGGAAGTGGGACAAGTGGTGTTGGGCTGTGGGGGACAGCTGGCCGACATGGCATGCTCTGATTGGCTCAGCAGAGGAGTGGCAGCAACAGGCAGGCGATGGCAGGCAGGCATCAGGCGCTGGTAGCTCGGCTCGACTCGGCTTCATCAGGCACTGGTGGGACGAGTGTCAAGCAGGCACGCGTTAGGCATCTCAGGCAACTCAACTCGACTCTAGGCAGCTCGACTTGACAAATCAACTGCAGACACGTGGTAGATGGTAGTGGAAGGGAAGCTGGGCCGAATTGGGCTTGGGTTGGGCTTGGAATCCTTTATTTTTACCATTTTCTTACTCCCAATTTGAATTTTAAATACAAAATGCGATTAAATTTATATTTTCAATCTAATACTATTTTGAAATTAAAATGATGAAAATATATAACTCAATTCTAATTTATGCACACAAATAGCACCTAAAAATGCTCAAATTTACACACTAATCATGACCAAAAATTGCTAATAGGGCTTAGTGCCTAGATTAGCGTGCTGGGAGGGCATAATTGGATATATGTATGTTTAATTGGTTAAATGTGTGATTATGTGGCATGAATGATTAATATGACTATGTGAGTATGTTATATGCATGTTTATGAGTATTAAATATGCATGTGGGCCCTTTAGTGTTCATAAGACTATATTTGTAATTTTGGCCCGTTAAGGGCATAAATGTGATTTTATGCGATAAATGGTTGAGACCACATTATTATGTGGATATATTTGCAGTATATGGCTCGAGACGGTCCTAGTGAGCGGATTAGCGAAATAGTCACAGCGGGGTTTAAATACCCGGCTCAGGGAAGCCAAGGGTATTTTTGAAATTTAGAGAATATTTTGAGATTTATTGACTAGTAAATAAGTATTTAGTAATTATTTGGACTCGACGAGATTAATTGATAAACATTAGGAACACTTGAGGAACTAGCGGGGACCGAGGAAAAAGACTATTTTACCCCTAGAACAAACTAAAGGGCTAAGTAATCCAAGGGGGGTAGTGTAATGCCCCGAATTCTCCGATGTGGTTTAGTGGCGATTTAGTTGGCCGGGAGGGCCGTAATTGTTTAATTACGCCATTAAATGAATATATGCATGTTTATGTGAATTATATTATAATATGATGATATATGCATGCATGTGGGTCCACATTTGATATATGATGCTGTTTTGATAATTTGGCCCATTGAGGGTAATTTGTGTATTTGGGTGCATGATGTGGTTTATGAATGAGATTCCATTATTATGGAGATATATTCGAGCTATTCAGCATGAGACGGTCATTTTCAGTGGATTAGCTGTTTTGTCATAACGGGGTCAATTTTGGGGTAATAGAAATGTTTATTTGATGATAAATTGGGAATATTTGAGATCAGGGTGAAATTCTGGAGGTTTTGACTATAATTCCCCTGGGGGTATTTTTGGGACCCCGAGCACTAGGTTTTATTTTAGGTTACTTAAGCTTGAAGTAGCTGTCAGATAGAACGTACGATTAGAAAACCCCTCGTTCTCCTTCGCTAGTTCATTTTTCCCACCCGAAGCATTTTTGAAGAAATCTCTAGTTCTAGGAGTCAGAATCAAGTGAGGATCGAGGCATAGCGATCCTAGGAAGGATTAGAAGCTTCTTGACCAAAGGATTTGACAGAAAACAACCTAATCAAAGGTAATCTATGTTTAAAGTTTTGAGTTTTTAGAGTTTCTAAGCTTTGAATTGGACTTTGTGAATTGTTGAGTTTTCGGTTCGTTTGAGCCTTGGGTTTTGAGGGTTTTGATGCATTGGGAAGCTTGGGAACTTTGATTTGATGATTGGGGAATGTTTAGGTATGATTTTGGAGGCTTTGGAATGTTAGTAACGTGTTTGGAATGGCCCAGAGTTGGGGTCCGCGGCCCTATTCTGGGGGTGTCGCGAACCTACCTTGAAGAAACAAGTGGAGGAGGTGTGCCTACTGGGCGCCACGGCCCTTGCTTCAGGGAACTCTGGGGGCCACGGCCCAAGGTGCTAGGGCCGCAGCCCTTGCCCTGTTTTCGCCCCGTTTGCTCGTTTTGACCCCGGGAACCTAGTTTTAGGCCTCGGGAGTGTCCTTACTACTTGGATTAGTTTGGACTGATCTCTTGGAGGCTAGATATTGGTTTGATAACCTTTGATTATTATGTTATTGATGGTATCCTATAATGTGTTATGATTAGGTAACCGCAAAAGGACTAAAAGCTAAACCGTTCTCAAGGGTCGTTCTTTTGTTCATTCTAGCTAGAATCAGAGGTAAGAAATCTGCACCCCAAATGTGACATGCATGGTTTTTCATGAGGCATGTTGGTTGTATAAATGTGGACATGAATTAATTGTGGAATACTTAGAAAATGTTGCTCACTTGTGCATGGTACTGACTCATTAGTCAGATTTGGCAAAGGTGCTAGTATCAACTGTGAAGCTGTGACTTATTAGTCAGGTTCGGCAGTGGTACTGGGTACTGGGCACTGGTCACATTGCGCTGACTCATTAGTCAGGAAAGCCTTAGCGTGTTTAACGCTAGCCAATAAAGATTAGATCTAATCAACTTTCTGCATTGAATGACTCAAAGAGCATTAATGTCGAACCGACCTCAAGTTCGATGAACATTATAAGCGCTTGAAGGCTAGTGGCTTGCCTAGCAGCCACTCTTCCATTTGAATTAGTGACTTGCTTGTCAGTCACTCAGTATGGTTTACCAGAACCTGTTGAAGGCTAGTGGCTTACCTAGCAGCCACTCTTCCATTTGAATTAGTGACTTGCTTGTCAATCACTCAGTATGGTTTACCATAACCAGTTGAAGGCTAGTGGCTTACCTAGCAGCCACTCTTCCATTTGAATTAGTGACTTGCTTATCAGTCACTCAGTATGGTTTACCAGAACCTGTTGACGGCTAGTGGCTTACCTAACAGCCACTCTTCCATTTGAATTAGTGACTTGCTTGTCAATCACTCAGTATGGTTTACCAGAACCTCAAGTGATATTCACTCATCTGTTTGAAAGCTATGAGCTCAGTGTGATTATAATGATAATCATTTGATGATGTTTACATGTAATGTTATGTTTTCTTGCTGGGCTTTGGCTCATGGGTGCTATGTGGTGCAGGTAAAGGAAAAGAAAAGCTCACCCAGCCTTGAGTGGAGAGCTTAGGTGGTGATGTGTACATATGCGGCCGCTTGACCACCACGGCCAAGGAGTTCTCAGAGGAACTAGGGGGTTACCCTATTTTTGCCGCTTAGGTAGGCGGAGTTTAAAATTTTGGAACAGTAATGACCTTTTTGAGTTGTAAATAACTTGTAAATGTTCTTGTGGGCCCATGAAAAGTTTTATGTATCAATAAAATATATCCTTTCCTTTTTATTGGTTTTCACCTTAACCTGTTAATAACACTTAGAGCACGTTTTAACCAAAGGACTCAGGCAATGAGTCAAATTTCCGGTTCACCGTTCACCGTAACTATTCTAGGGTAACTAGGGCGTTACTGGTAGTTTGGTCATTTTGAGCTAAAAGATTAACTCAGTGGGGGAGTCTCTAGACTCAACCAGAAATAACCCAGGAATTCTAAACTCTCAGCTCTTTCTCACCCTCTTACACGAGTCTCTCTCCATCTCTCTCTCTCTCTCTCTCAAGATGCCTTGAAGCTAGGAGAAGGGAAAAACTCAGGAAATGGGGCTGGGAATTCGGCTGTGGAAACCAGGGGATCAAGCTAGGATCACTCAAATATATTACTGAGGAATTAGGCTGCAATTTAAGGTAAGAATTCAAGTTAGTTTCTCCAAAATTCTGTTCCAACCATGTTGAAGGTTAGAGTTTGCATGAGTCTTAGTTGCTAGCCGATTTTGGATTGTTAAAATGGAATAAGAAATGGTTATGGGTTAGTTATGGTGATTGGGATATGTGGATAGGAATTCTGAGCTTGAATATGAGTTTGGCTGGTCATTTTGGGTATAAAATTGGGATTAGGCTCGAGGGAAAATATGCTGGAAAGTGTGGTTTTCTGGGTTTGGGACCTCAGGTCGCGGCCCTGTTCTTCAGACACCGCAATCCGCATGAGTTTTGGAGGTTGGGAGCTGATAGGATAGCTTTTTAATACTTTTTAGCCTTAGTTTTATTATTACTATTTTATATTTTTAGTTATTTTTATGTGTGGTTGTTGTATTTTTCAAGTTGTCATTTCTTAAATGAATATTTTAGAAATATTTCAAAATTTATTTGAAATATTATCTTCAATCAATAGAAAAATAATACAAAGATATTTATTTGAATTGATTGGAGAAGTAAAAGAGAATTCAAACTTAAATTGTTGGAAAAATCTGAGATATTTTGAATTTGAGATAGTTTCAGTATTTTGACCGTATCTCCCACAACTTATTATATTTATGTACTCTTGGTGGCGTTGGAAAGCTTGCACAAGAAAAGTCAAATTAGAATGTTTATATGGTGATATTTGACCTGCAAGATTACGTAAGCTAGAGATACGAGATTTGAAATTCAAATAAAGATATGTTGGAGCATTATCAAGTGACAAATGGAAACATCTAGAAAACTCTTTTAACAACCTTATCACTATAAAAAGAATGCTTTAGACTATTTTAGATCTTCGTCTCTCTCTCTCTTTCTTCTTGACCTCTCTCTATTTCCTCTCTTTCTTCTCTTATTTCTTTTTTATCATGTTATCTATGAACTAATTTATTTTATCTAGGGATTAATGTAGTCACTTGGATTTCTATTTAATGTTATTATGGTGTTCTATTGATTCTTCTCCTTTATTCTAATCTATATAATGTTTGCTTAATGCTAGTAAATAACTTATCAATATTTGCTTGATTTATGATTTTGATTCAAAATTCGAAAGATGAGAATTAAATATGTTATCATTATATAGACATAGTTTGCATATTGGACGAAAGTACCTGTATGGCTTGTGTAGTAATTATGTTTCCATGTTTAATGTCTTCTATATATTTAAGTTTATCACAAAAATGTAGAAAACCTGCATATAGGTTGAGATCTTATATCTTGAAAAAGAATATGAATCGATTTATGTTAACCTGCTATTAGAATAGAAAGAAGAGATTTAGAATTGATTAGTAAAATTAATAGAATGAAAAGTTGATGAAATTAATTCCTAGGCTTTTTATTATTGATTTTTAATTAGTTGATTCATTATTTTGCTTACAGTTATTTAAATTTTGTTCATAGGTTAAAGTATTCATTTTAATTTTTAATTATTCATCTAAATTTTAATTCACCAAATAGAATTTGAAAATAAATTATTGGTAATTGGTTAGAGACAACATTACGAAAAGACTATTATAACATATTTAACTATAGCTTAAAATATGAACCACTCAACTTAAATGGCATTAAAATTTAATTCCCAAGGTTTAAGTTTTAATCCTTTAAGTCTCAAGAGATGATGCGTTCAAAAAACAAGTTCTAAACAGGAAGAAGTGAGGTCAAAAGCAAGGAATGATCATCCTTTCTTCTTCATAATTGACAGAATAAAGAATAAAATAGCTCAGCCAATCAAAATAAGAATATAGCCAACTAGATTCAAGGTTTAAAATACAAAAAATATCATATTAAACTAAAGTTGCTAGTTTTTAATTCTTTCCTAATTTTTCCTGTTCTCCTCTGGTATACACATAGGACAGTTTTATAATTATGGTTCCTGCCATAAGCTGTTGAGTGCACATATCCTTTTCTGTTGCTTGCACTGCTTCTACTGCTTGCCCAATCACTCTTGCAGCTACAGTTTACCAGAGAACATGAACTACAGTTCTTCAAATACTGCCCGAGCTTCTTTTTGAGCCTTTTAACTTCTTTAACAACCTCAGATGCTACTTTCAACTCTCTAGTAGAAGATTTTGACTCAGAGTTTTGTCCCACCAACAATGTGTCTGTTGGTTCCTTAAAAATTTGCAAACATTAGTAGATTAGTAATTTTTTTTTTGGTAGTGATGGAGGGGTTTGGGGTGAGGCTTTTTAGACTAGATTAGTAGGTATTGGACATATGGAGGTGGAGATTACGCAAGTCATTTTCCAACTTCTATTTTCAACTTTAGGTGGGAAACAAACATAATAAAATGCCTGGTGACACTTTCAACTCCTCATTTTATTCAGTCCTTGTTTTGCTCATGTCAGAAGTGGACATTTATTGTCATCCATGTTTGACTGTTAATGCCTCTATGGAATGGAATCTCTACCTAGCCACACACTCTATCTCCTTCTGTTTCTTGCTTTGCCAGTGTAAAAAAAAACTCTCCCAATCTCATGAAAAATAAAATAAAACCCCTAACAACCCTTCCCTCGATACTGTCTAATAGATGGAGCCATACTTGAATGAAATCAACAGAATAAGAAGAAAATGAAAAGGGAGAGGCATATATTAAGTTATTAGAACAAATATTAATACTGTACTTAAATTGATTGTTCAGTTGTTAGTGATCATGCTCATGATTTGGTGGTTAATCTCCACGACAAGATAGAGACTTCATTTTGGATGTTTTGTTATTCCAATATTTGTATTGGATACACATTTTCTTTTGAACTCTATTATTTGCTTTTGAATACACACTAAAATTAATTCTAAGTCTTTGACCATAAATGTTGTTTTTTTTTATTACCTTTCGAGATTGAATGGTCAAGTTGAGGTCTTGAAAAATATGAACATTTTGTCTATGAATACTTGTTTCTTACTTTTCATTTGTTCAAGTACTTTTATTATGCAAAATAAAGAAAAATTGAGTAGCTCAAATCATTGTATGTCCTTCTATATGTGCTTTAATTTTGATATTTTCTACTAGAATTTTTTTTATTATTGTTTATGTTTCATGGCATCTGTTTTGATTGAGCATTATTTATTCAGAAATGTTAGATACATATTTATTATTATTGTTATTTTTTTATTAATTGTTTCTTTTTGTTTATGCATATTTCATAAATGTCTTCCAAATCTTCAATTAACACAGATAAGAAATCATTATCAATTGTTCATCCAAAATCAAACGAAACGTTTCAAGTAAGTATTTTTTTGGTTTTTTACGTATTTAAAAGTTTTATCATCTGTAAATTTATCTATTTTTTTAATAAAAATTGTTGCTATTAATACTTCTTTCTATAATTAACATATGTTTTTCATTTTCATTTATTTGTGCAGTATTTAAACGAAGATAAATTACTTTTTGTGCATTCCAATATTCGAGCTCAATGCTATTGGAGTGATATTGGATGCATACAAAGTTTTCTCAGTAATGAAGAAGTAGAACAGCTAAAATAATCTTGCCTTGGGTTCATTCTAGATTTGGATCCATTGCTTGAACCATCGCATATGATATTGCATTCTCTTCTTCTACATGAGGATGGCAGCTCTAATGGGAATGAGCTTCATCTAAATTTTGGAGGTAACAAAACAAAATTTGGCATTGAAGAATTTGGAATTATAACAAGTTTAAATTGCAATGAAATTCATGTTGACATGGGGGTTAGCAATGATAATAATCGATTACTTGTTAAATATTTCGGTGGAAAATCATCAATATCTAGAAATGAGTTGAAAGATTTCGTTAAATCTAGAAAGTTAGATATTGATGCTGAGGATGCTGTGAAATTAGTGAAAGTATATATTGTGGAAAATATATTAGGTAGTAAAAGAGGAGATAGGTTAGTAGACAATTTTGTCTTGAGTTTAGTAGATGATGTTCAAAAGTTTGAGGCATATCCTTGGGGTCGCCGTTCTTTTAACGAAACTATAAAATATCTCACAAGCGCCCTAGATTCATCAAAGACAGGATATGAGCTATGTGGCTTCCCTATAGCCTTCCAAGTTTGGGGTTTTGAGGTTATTCCTTTGTTGGCCTCATCGTTTGCAATTCATGTTGGTTCAAAGTTCCCCAGAATTTTGAACTGGAAGACAGGGAAGAAGAGTTGTCATTTAAAGACAATTTGGAATAAATTTTTTAAAAAATCAAAGGTAAAAAATTTGTTTTTATTTCTTATTGTTTTTAACTTTCTCTCTTATTTTTTAGAACTGTTGTATTAATTTTTTTATTTTGTTTTATGTATAGGTTTATGCTCCTTTAAACTTTTCTAATGATGAAAGAAATTCATTTCATCATGCTATGCTTTGTGTCTCTTCAACTTCTAAAAGAGGGAGAGAAGAAGATTATCATAATTCAAAAACCAAAAAGACAAAAAGTTATAGTTCAAGTAGTTCTAATGAAGAAATTATTTCTTTGTTGAAGGTTCGTTTTTTTTTGCCTAGTTTGCATTTTGAAAATATGTTGTTTGCAATTTCTTATATATTTTAGTTTTTTCTGTGTTATTTATTATATATTTTTTCCCTTCTCAGGAAATGAAAGAAGATAATATTTCTATGTTTAAGGTTCGTTTTTTATTGTTTCCAACTTTTGTCCTTGTTTTTGTTTTTTGTCTAGTTTGCATTTTGAAAATATGTTGTTTACAATTTCTTATATATTTTAGTTTTTCCTGTGTTGTTCATTATATATTTTTGCCCTTCTAATTTTTTTCAGGAAATGAAAGAAGAAAATATTTCTTTGTTGAAGGTTTGTTTTTTACTGTTTCCAGCTTATGTATTTGTTTTTGTTTTTTTGTATAGTTTGCATTTTCAAAATATGTTGTTTACAATTCCTTATATATTTTAGTTTTTCCTGTGTTGTTCATTATATATTTTTGCCCTTCTAATTTTTTTCATGAAATGAAAAAAGAAAATATTTGTTTGTTGAAGGTTCGTTTTTTACTGTTTCCAGCTTATGTCTTTGTTTTTGTTTTTTGTATAGTTTTCATTTTGAAAATATGTTCTTTACAATTCCTTATATATTTTAGTTTTTTATGTCTTGTTCATTATATATTTTTTCCCTTCTAGTTTTTTTTTTTCAGGAAATCAAAGAAGATCATATTGTAATGAAAAAAGATATTGCTGATATGAAAACAAAGATGAATGACATTGAGGACGGAATGAAACGTTTCTTTGATTTTATGGAGGTTTTATGAAGAAATATGATGCAAAGAAGGAAGTTCCTGGTGAGGGGCAAGAAGAAGGAGAAGAGGAGAAGGTGAAGAACAAAGATTAGAAGTTTTCTTCTCAAGAGGAGAAATTCTTATTTGAAGATGATT
Source organism: Humulus lupulus (assembly GCF_963169125.1). Classification (NCBI taxonomy): domain Eukaryota; kingdom Viridiplantae; phylum Streptophyta; class Magnoliopsida; order Rosales; family Cannabaceae; genus Humulus; species Humulus lupulus. The sequence continues at coordinate 33,764,805 of NC_084794.1, forward strand.
TGCATCAAAGTATGAATGACTTCAACACTGTAGAATGTGTTGCTCCTTTAGCAATTATCCCGGTATGATTTTTAATCTATCTTTGAATTGAAAAACCTTTTATTATTTTGTGTTTTATCTTTTTACAAAATGTTTGCTTATTTTTCTTAAGTTGTCTGTCTAATTCTTATTTTTAGGTTTCCAATGTCGAACCAATACAAAATGATCTTGAAGAATTTTCAACAAATATATTTGATATTGGCCATGACAAAGATTTTGAGACCACTCCAACTTTTAATATTTTATCCCAATCATCAAATGGCAATCATGAGGTTAAGAAAAAATACTCAAGAAAGAAAAGGGACAGGAAACCAAGTAAATTTGTTTCTTCTCCATATACTCATAATTTGTCAGCAATTGTTTTTGGTTTGTCCAATGAACGAAGAAAAAAGAAAGAACATTTCGTTGGACGATTTCCTTTCGAGAGCGAATTTGATGATATGCCTTCAACAGAGTTGGAAGAAAGATTCATGTCATGGTACAAGCTTGGCCTTAAGAAGTATAGGTAAATTGGTTTACTTATTGAGTATTTACGTAAATTATATTGTTTTATATATTAATACCATTGGTTTTTGTTTTTTTTTTTTTTTAGGTCTAAAAAAGAACCCTTCCATCCATTTTATGCAACAATGCCTGGGTTTGTATATGGCGATCAATACATTAATTATAAGAAGTGGTTCTATGATCTATATGACAAGAATGGCCTCCTTGATTATAGTGTAAGATTAATTTTTTTTTTTTATCCTGTTTTATACTTTATGAAAATTTGTATTCTTTTTTATACTTTTTATGATTTTTCTTGTCCTTTGTTTTTTCTTATTGCAGCATATTTTAATATCACTTTATTATTTGAGAAGGAAGGCTATTTTTCATACTTGCTTGCCTTCATTTCAAAACTGTACTACATCAGACTATATTTTTGATGCATTTCTTAGGCAAGTAACGGTTAGTGAAGAAGAAATAGAAAATTATAATTGGAATAAGGAAGTGATTATATAGATAGAATATTTGGCAAATCAATGCCGTGTGGGAAGTCATGGTTAGAAGCCGATTTTGTATATCTGCCATTTTTTATTTTAGGTGAAACTCACCTAAATCATTGGTGCTTAGGTGTTCTTGACATTGATAAAAGAAAAATCTGTATTTATGATTCTTACTACCAAGATGGTGAAGAAAACGTAAGAAATCATGTAAAGAAATATTGCCAACTTCTTCCGTATATATTCGAATTCTTACGTTTCCATGAAAAAAGAAAAGGATATACTTCAGGTTGTGAGGAGTTCGAGTATTCATGGGTACAATGTCCATTTCAAGTTAATATGTAAGTTTTAAATTATAAATTACTTTTATTAATTGTGGTTTTTATTTATTATTAAAAATCTTCTGATATGATTTTATATTTTATGTTTGCAGGACTGATTGTGGGATTTATCTCATAAAGTTCGTTGAATTACTGATGGCATGGAAATCAGTTTTTGAAATTGGACCAGATAATGCATTTTCTATGCGAAAGAAAATGGCAATAGAATTGTGGATTCATGGTAACGTCAAGCACATGAATGAAGGATATGAAACTCCCACTAATTATGTATGCATACATTAATTATAGAAATGCACCATTGGTTTTGTAATGACCCACTAATCTAGACTCTTGGACCATTATCGAACTATACATACAAATTCTTACTAAAACATACATTTGCAAAAATACCATAATTTATTATAAACTTGTAGAAACAAAGGTTAATTTCATAAAAATAAGTAGGATATGGGTACCCATTGTCTTTAAAACAAAAATAACTTAAAGTGAAAAGAGTTACATAGAAAATGCGGAAAATACATGTAACACCATAAAAAGTAAAACAAGACTACATCCTCGAATCGAATAATGCTCGGCTCCTTGACTCCATTCACCATCGATACACATCCTCTAAGCGTCACGAATCTTACCGCCTCTAAAGCTATTTTCCTGCACATAAAACAAAAAGGAATGAGCCTAATGCCCAGCAAGGAAAATCTAACACATAGTCATAAACATAAATTTCATAATAAACGTAAAGACATATCATAACACTTAATACATACACTTATTATAATGGCCATTATTACTTGGGGTCCCATAGACTAAACAAGCTTATGCCCATGAGATTAGTGGGGTCCTACTAGCTAAGTAGGCATATGCCCATAATCTTTTTGGGGTCTTCTTAGTCAAATAGGGCATAAGCCCAAGCCTACAAACATACACATTTATAACATATTCATAACATATCATATTTCATAACATATACATAAGATAATATAAGCAATACACATATAGATTCTATCCTATTTTCCTTACCAAAGTTACCGGGATATGATGGACTGAGATGGGACTTTTGGAACACTCCTAAAACCATATGAAAAAGGGTGAGTCTTATGAAGAAGAAGAATTGAAAAGGATGGAAAGACTAAACCATTGAAAAAAAAACATACTTACCGAAACTTATGTGCTTAAGAACTTGGATTCCCTAACCAAAATAAGAATGAGGTTAGGGGACTGAGTAGAAGGTTATGAAAGAGGAAATAACATAAAGCAAATGAACTAAAGTTTTGGGTTTACCTCAAAGACTTGAAAGACCAATCTATACCACAACCGAAATACTATAGAACCTCACTTCCCAAAGTGTTTGATAAGCTTATGATGTTTAAGCTTATGATTTCCCAAACCAGGTGTTTACACTCTCACACTCACTTAGCACTAGCAGCTTCTGAACTTAGAGCAAAAGGTGAATAATGGCTGGGTACTAGGTCCTATTTATAGAGTTTGGGAATGAAAGTATCTTGATTTTACTTGAATAAAACTAATGGCTTTTTAGGTGAAAATCATTTGAATAATCGTGTAATGACCCACTACTCTAGACTTTTTGGACCATTAACGAAACTATACATAAAACTTACATTTTTGCGAAAATACCATAATTTATCAGAAACTTGTAGAAACAAAGTTTACTTTCATAAAATAAGTAGGATATGGGTACCCATTGTCTTTAAAACAAAAATAACTTAAAAACTAAAAAGAGTTACATAGAAAATGCGGAAAATACATTTAAAACCATAAAAACATAAACAAGACTACATCCTCGAATCGAATAACGCTCAGCCCCTTGACTCCATTCACCATCGATACACATCCTCTAAGCGTCACGAATCTTTCCGCCTCTAAAGCTTATTTCCTGCACATAAACAGAAAGGAATGAACCTAATGCCCAGCAAGGAAAAATCTAACACTTAATCATATACATAATTTCATAAGAAACATAAAGACTTAACATAATACATATAACATACACTTATTATAATGGCCATTATTCTTGGGGTCCCATAGACTAAACAAGCATATGCCCATGGAGTTAGTGGGGTCCTACTAGCTAAGTAGGTCATATGCCCATAACCCATTTGGGGTCTTGTTAGCCATATGGGTCATATGCCCAAGCCTACAAACATACATACATATCATAACACATTTAATAACATAAAACATATAGATAACATAAGCACATAACATATTGATTCTAGCCTATTTTCCTTACCAAAGTTACCGGGATATAATGGACTGAGTTGGGACTTTTTGGAACACTCCTAAAACCATAAGAAAGAGTGAGTCTAAAGAAAGGAGATGAAATGAAAGAGATGGAAAGACTAAACCATTTGAGAAACATGCTTACCGAACTTATGTGCTCAAGAACTTAGATTCCCTAACCAAAATGAAGATTAAGGTTAGAGATTGAGTAGAAGACTATGAGAAAGAAAATAACATAATACAGAAAGGAACTAGAGTTTTGGTTACCTCAAAGACTTGAAAGACCAATCTACACCTCCACCGAAATACTATAGAACTCACTTCCCAAAGTGTTTGATAAGCTTATGATGTTTAAGCTTATAGTTTTCCCAAACCAGGTGTTTACACTCTCACACTCACTTAACACTAGCAGCTTCTGAACTTAGAGCAAAAGGTGAATAATGGCTGGGTACTAGGTCCTATTTATAGAGTTTGGGGATGAAAGCATCTTGATTTTACTTGAATAAAAATAATGGCTTTTTAGGTGAAAATCATTTGAATAATCGTTCAGCAGAGGCTGAAGACTCGTTCAAAAGATGCTGGACTTATGAAGAAGTTTGAATGGCTGAAAGGAAAAGAATTCAAAAACAATTGAACCTATGCTGAAGGAGGCGATATATCGCCCCTTGTAGGCGATATATCGCCTGGGCCAGTATGCCCGAGGCGACCGTGCATCGTTTCGTGTTTTCCGTATCTACGTGCTGCGACATATCGCCCCCTATAGCTGCGATATATCGGCACTCGCTGAATATTTAAACACGAAATTACACATTTTTAGCTAAGTTTGAATGGAGTAAACAACCTTGACTAAGCCCTCAACGTATTCAAAGCTGCTGACTGACCCTATAACATTCAAAATTTACTCCTTATTATATTTAATCCTCAAAAATCTTTAATCCTTAATCACCATTCCGATCGTTGACTGGTAGTTGTTGTTGTACGAGAACTCGATCAGCGGCAAGTACTTGTTCCATGATCCTCCGAAATCAAGTATACATGCTCGTAGCATATCCTCTAAGATCTGAATCGTACGCTCGGACTGCCCATCTGTCTGAGGATGGAAAGATGTACTAAGACTTAACTTAGAACCCATGGCTTGCTGTAAGCTTCTCCAAAATCTTGACGTAAACACCGATCCTCTATCTGACACTATCGTCTAAGGGATTCCATGCAATCGTACAATCTCTTGGATGTAGATGTCTGCATATTGGTCTACCGTATATGAAGTCTTAATAGGCAGGAAATGAGCCGACTTGGTTAGTCTATCTATGACTATCCAAGCGGAATCATGCTGCTTATTCATCTTTGGCAGACCCGTCACGAAGTCCATGGCTATATCGTCCCACTTCCATTCCGGTATGCTAAGCGGTTGCAATAATCCTGCAGGCCGCCGATGCTCCGCCTTCACTTGCTGGCATACAAGACACTTAGATACATAATCTGCTATCTCCTTCTTCATCCCTGGCCACCAATAGACTGCCTTGATGTCATGAGTCATCTTGGTAGACCCTGGATTAACTGAGTATGGGGTGCTGTGCGCTTCTCCTAGGATCGTCTTCTTAATACTTTGATCGTCTGGCACGCATACCCGATCCATATATCTCAATAAACCTTGACTGTATATTGAGAAATCTGTAGTCTTGCCTTCTCTGACTGCATGCATGTGTGCTGCTAGTGTGTCGTTATGTCCCTGACTAATTCGTATGTCCTCTAGCAGATTCGATTGGATAGACAAGTTAGCCAGCTTGCCTACAACCACTTCTATTCCGGCACTGATAAGCTCCTGCTGTAGCGGCTTTTCTATTCTGGATAAGGCTGCTAAATTCCCATAGCGCTGCCTCATGTTAAGCTCCTTCTGAGTAAAGAAGTATTTTAAACTCTTGTGGTCCGTATAAATCTCGCACCGTTCTCCGTAAAGATAATGGCGCCATATTTTTAACGCAAAGACCACCGCTGCCAACTCCATATCGTGAGTTGGGTAGCGTTGCTCATACTCCTTTAAATGACGTGAGGCATAGGCTATCACCTTGTCGTTTTGCATCAGTACGCATCCCAATCCTAGCTTTGATGCATCACAGTAGACAACGAACTTGTCGTTGGGTGTTGGGACACCAAGTACTGGTGTTGAGCAAAGCTTATCCTTAAGCAACTGGAAGCTTTCCTCACACTTATCATTCCAGTTAAACTTTTGTTGCTTCCGGGTCAGGTTGGTAAGTGGAGTGGCTATCTTAGAAAAGCCCTCTACAAACTTTCTATAATAACCTGCTAGCCCTAAGAAGCTTCTTACTTCTGACGCGTTCTTTGGCCTAGGCCAATCCTTCACGGCCTCTACCTTCGATGGATCTACTGCAACTCCGTCTTTTGATATGATGTGCCCGAGGAACGCCACTTGCGAAAGCCAAAATTCGCATTTCTTGAACTTGGCGTAGAGTTGATGCTCCTTCAATCGCGTCAAAATCAGCCTTAAGTGTTCCTCGTGCTCTACTTCATCCTTGGAGTAAATTAAAATGTCGTCGATGAACACAACGACGAATTTATCCAAGTAGTCTTTGAAGACCCTATTCATTAAGTCCATAAACGCGGCTGGTGCATTAGTAAGACCAAAAGACATAACCAAGAACTCGTAATGTCCATAACGAGTCCTAAAGGCTGTCTTAGGAATATCTTCTTCCTTTACCTTGAGCTGATGATACCCGAACCGTAAATCGATCTTAGAAAATACAGTCGCGCCTCGGAGTTGATCAAACAAATCATCAATCCGAGGTAGCGGGTATTTGTTCTTAATCGTTACTTTGTTCAGCTCACGGTAGTCTATGCACATTCGCATACTTCCGTCCTTCTTTTTCACGAATAGTACCGGAGCTCCCCATGGTGAATGGCTTGGCCTAATGAAACCCAAGTCTAGGAGTTCTTGTAGCTGCGTCTTTAACTCTTTGAGTTCTGTAGGTGCCATCCGGTATGGTGCCTTAGAGATAGGCTCGGTGCCTGGTACTAATTCTATCGTGAAGTCTATTTCTCGATTTGGCAGCAATCCTGGCAAGTCATCGGGAAAAACTTCTGGAAATTCTTGTATAACCCGAACATCTCCAACTTTAAGTGATGTCTCCTTCTCCACATTCGTGATGCTGGCTAAGAACGCTTGGCATCCTTTCTCCATCATTCTCTAAGCTTTGAGAGATGACACTAACGGGGTGCGTAGTCCTGAAGCTTGTCCAATGAAGCACAGTTTCTGGCCGTCAGGAGTCTCGAACATCACCTTCTTGCGTCTGCAGTCGATCGTTGCGCCATGCCGTGCTAGACAATCCATGCCTAGTATGACGTCGAAGTCTTTGATCACCAGTTCTATCAGGTCTCCTTCTAGTTCCTTGTCCTCAATCTTGATTGTTACGCCTCATACAATTCGTGATGATAGAACTACCTTGCCCGAAGGCAGCTCGGTTACAAACCTAGTTCTAAATCTTTCACTAGGTTTGTCTAGTTTATCTATCATTCCTAACGAAATATACGAATCAGTGGCTCCCGAATCAAATAATACATGACATAAATTATTGAGGATGGAAACCTGACCTGTGACCACCTTGTTGCTAGCATCCGCCTCTCCTTGGGTTAAAGCAAAAACCCGAGCAGGAACCATCTTTTCATCCTTCTTTGCTTCTGGCTTTTGTTGAGGACACTCTTTCTTGCGATGCCCCTCTTGGCCACAATTGAAACACTCCTTGGTGTTGGCGCGGCATTCTCCGGGGTGCTTCTTCTTACATTTGCACATGGCGGGTATTCCACGCAGCCTGACCTATTTCCCCCATTATTTGGTCGTGCCCTTTTATTACTGTCGGCTTGCTTGTTGTGAGGATGCCTTCTCTTCTGTCCGTTACCGTTGTTGTTGGACTGATTGTTGCTGCTATTGCTAGATTGATTGTTGTTCCGATTGGCCTGAAGTTGGCTCTGTTGTCTGGGTTCCGACTTACTAGCTTCTTCTTTGGTTACGTTGGCCTGCAACCTTTCTACTTCGATTACCATCTCAAGAATGTCGGCGTATGAAGTGTTTCCCGGGTTTGCTAGCTTCACCCCCATCTCGATCTTTGGTCGGAGTCCTCTCACGAATTTGTTCACCCTTAGATAATCGGTTGAAACTAACTCTGCTGCGAACATGGCTAAGCGGTCGAAGTGACGAGCATTTCTGCCACTGTTAAATTCCCTTGCTTCAGATTGGTTAACTCCTCAACTCTCGTAGCAAGTACCGCTGAATTGTAGTACTTCTTGTGGAAGAGCTCCACAAATCGGGTCCACATCATGGTGGCAGCATCGTGGGATTGCTGGACCAAGTCCCACCATATCCTGACATCTTTCTTGAGTAAAGATGAGACGCAGGATATACGGTCCACATTACCGAGATTCATGTGGGCTAGAATCGGCTCCACATTTCTTAACCACTCTTCTGCCTCAAAGGGGTCTGTAGTCCCTTCGAAGTTCGGAGCGTGCTGCTTGCGGAACCTCTCATACACTGGCTCCATGTGCTGTACTGGGTACCGCGCATAATTCGTCATTGGCCATCCCCCATACGGACCAACATGTTGGGGTGCTGGGGCCATTTGTTGTGGCTGCGGCTGTGGCGGAGGCTGAGGCTGAGATTGAGCCTGTTGGCGTTGTTGCTGCAGAAGTTCCTCGACTTGTTGTCGCAGTTTGGCAATCTCCGCAGTGTTGTCAGCTGGCTGTGCCGGCGCGTTGCGGCGAGCAGTAGCACGCACTCCCCTTCGGCGAACTGTAGGGACTGCATTGGTCGCTGGAACATCATTGGAGGCGTTTCCGTTGGTGCGTGCAGATCTTCGGAACGACATCGTAGCAGAGTTCTAACAGTTGAAAGAAACATGTTAGAACTTGACCTAATAGGCTCTAAGGAAAAAACTTATTCTAAACAAACATAACTCGGACCTATTTTTTATGACTTTTTATGAAAAGTTATATAAGTCTTTATTTATATTCAGAGTGGGTTTCTATACTTAAAAAAACAAGTCATCTTTATTTTCTAAGTGTGTTTCTAATCATCCTATATGACTTAATTCTCAGGCTCGAAACTTATCTTTGTTCCAAAGTTCACCATATTGAGGGAGGGCTGGGATCAGTAAAATCGTTCCCACTACTATGGCCCCCTAACTCTCAATAAGGAAACCAAGTTCATTGATTTGTATCCACCCTCACCGAACTCAGTCATTATTCATTTTATTTAGTATTTATTATGATTGCAAAAATAAAATCAAACTCACACATGATATTCAAATAGCATGTTATTCATTTGGAAAAACAATTTCACTTATTACAATCAAAAGTAAATAAAACAAATAAAAACTACTAATCTAAAAATCGGGATCTTCTACATCCGATCCGTCATCTAGCATATCATCATCTATTTGTTCATAATCATCATTGTCATGAGCATCGAAACGTCCTATAGGAAGGTTGGTGAGAATCCTATGTTTTTTCTCATTTGTGAACTGAAACTCAAATTTTGCGGTGAACCTAACTAAGAGGAAATAGTATCTCATTGCTAATGGTAATTCATCCTCCTCATGCATCTCTTCCCATATTTCTTCTAAAGCTGCTATTACAGGATGGAAATCTTTAAATAACCTAATTACTAATACATATTGTTCCGTTGATCTTAGCATTATTTGCTTAGCCTCTTGAAGGCCACCTATCTCTTGGTGAAACAAAAGCAACCTTCGAGTGATCCTTTCTAGGGCTCCTACGGTGTTTCTTGGCTCCCTTATTCTTTTTAAGGCCTTAATGGCTCGGATATCTTGGTAGGTTAAAGCTCCGTTCATTCTTAACTGAAAACATAAACACTAAAGGTGTTAGCTATACACATAAGTAACATAACTAGTAACTTAAACACTTACTTGGCGGTCAGATTCGGAGCTATGAGCGTGTGTATCGAGGAGAACTTCATGCAAAGGAACCATTTTCTCTGATACCAACTGTAATGACCCACTAATCTAGACTTTTGGACCATTAACGAAACTATACATAAAACTTACAGTTTTGCGAAAATACCATACTTTATTGGAAACTTGTAGAAATAGAGTTACTTACACAAAATAAGTAGGATATGGGATCCCATTGTCTTAAAAACAAAACATAAACACTAAAGTTGTTAGCTATACACATAGGCAAAGTAACTTGTAACTTAAACACTTACTTGGCGGTCAGATTCGGAGCTTCGAGCGTGTGTATCGAGGAGAACTTCATGTGAAGGAACCGTTGTCTCTGATACCAACTGTATTGACCCACTAATCTAGACTCTTGGACCATTATCGAACTATACATACAAATTCTTACTAAAACATACATTTGCGAAAATACCATAATTTATTATAAACTTGTAGAAACAAAGGTTACTTTCATAAAAATAAGTAGGATATGGGTACCCATTGTCTTTAAAACAAAAATAACTTAAAGTGAAAAGAGTTACATAGAAAATGCGGAAAATACATGTAACACCATAAAAAGTAAAACAAGACTACATCCTCGAATCGAATAACGCTCGACTCCTTGACTCCATTCACCATCGATACACATCCTCTAAGCGTCACGAATCTTACCACCTCTAAAGCTATTTTCCTCACATAAAAAAAAAAAAGGAATGAGCCTAATGCCCAGCAAGGAAAATCTAACACATAGTCATAAACATAAATTTCATAATAAACGTAAAGACATATCATAACACTTAATACATACACTTATTATAATGGCCATTATTACTTGGGGTCCCATAGACTAAACAAGCTTATGCCCATGAGATTAGTGGGGTCCTACTAGCTAAGTAGGCATATGCCCATAATCTTTTTGGGGTCTTCTTAGTCAAATAGGGCATAAGCCCAAGCCTACAAACATACACATTTATAACATATTCATAACATATCATATTTCATAACATATACATAAGATAACATAAGCAATACACATATAGATTCTATCCTATTTTCCTTACCAAAGTTACCGGGATATGATGGACTGAGATGGGACTTTTGGAACACTCCTAAAACCATATGAGAAAGAGTGAGTCTTATGAAGAAGAAGAATTGAAAAGGATGGAAAGACTAAACCATTGAAAAAAAAACATACTTACCGAATCTTATGTGCTTAAGAACTTGGATTCCCTAACCAAAATAAGAATGAGGTTAGGGGACTGAGTAGAAGGTTATGAAAGAGGAAATAACATAAAGCAAATGAACTAAAGTTTTGGGTTTACCTCAAAGACTTGAAAGACCAATCTATACCACAACCGAAATACTATAGAACCTCACTTCCCAAAGTGTTTGATAAGCTTATGATTTCCCAAACCAGGTGTTTACACTCTCACACTCACTTAGCACTAGCAGCTTCTGAACTTAGAGCAAAAGGTGAATAATGGCTGGGTACTAGGTCCTATTTATAGAGTTTGGGAATGAAAGTATCTTGATTTTACTTGAATAAAAATAATGGCTTTTTAGGTGAAAATCATTTGAATAATCGTTCAGCAGAGGCTGAAGACTCGTTCAAAAGATGCTGGACTTTTGAAGAAGTTTGAATGGCTGAAAGGAAAAGAATTCAAAAATGTTTGAATTTATGCTGGAGGAGGCGATATATCACCCCCTGTAGGCGATATATCGCCTGGGCCAGTATGCCCGAGGCTACCGTGCATCGTCTCGTGTTTTTCGTATCTACGTGCTGCGATATATCGCCCCCTATAGCTGCGATATATCGGCACACGCTGAATAATTAAACACGAAATTACACATTTTTAGCTAAGTTTGAATGGAATAAACAGCCTTGACTAAGCCTTCAACGTATTCAAAGCTGCTGACTGACCCTATAACATTCAAACTTTACCCTTATTTAATTTAATCCTCAAAAATACTTAATCATTAATTACCCATTCATAACATGTGCTTAAAATCCTATTGGTTGATATCTAAACCTTATAGTATAATAAATATAATCCTTAATTATCAGTCATATAACCAAACCTTAGGTCATACTTAATATTCTATAACTATAGGTTAAACTTAGACAATCTATAAGTACTACTATGAGTGTCCAAATAATTCCCGGTCTGAACCAAAAATCCACAGTAACAAAGATAATACTAAACATACTATAATACTACTAAACAATTAGTTAAGTAAAGTTCTTGGACTCTACAGGTTTTAATTTCAAAGATTATAGATTTTAGAGTTTTTCATTTTGCTAAAACTTAGAGCTTTGTAATTTCAAAATGTAAATAAACAAAACAAAAAATTCTTATAGTAATTCAATGGAAATTTTTGCCTATTTATCTTTCATTGAAAAGTATAATTGCTGTTTATTAATTGTTTCTGAAAAAATATAATTATCTATTATAATTAAAGTATAATGTTTGAAATTTAAACCACTTGACAAAAAGTGTTGAACCACACGGCTAAATGGCATCAAATTTTGAAGCACAAGGCTAAATGACATCAAATTTAATCCAAGATTTATAATTTTTTATCAATTAAGCTCCTTTTGTAATCCAAGTATCTTTTAACCCCAATGTTTTTCATTTAAACCCCTAAGCTTTAAGTTTAAACAACTTTGCCTAAAAATGTTGAAACACAAGGCTAAATGGCTTCAAATTTTGACCCATAATTTATAAAAAAAATAAAAAATTCCATTAAGCTCTAATTATAATTCAAGTCTATTTTAAACCACAATGTCTTAAATTTAAACCATTAAGCTTTAAATTGAAACCCCTAAGCTTTAAATTTAAACCACTTGCCTAAATATTTAAACCGCAAGCCTTAAATGACTTAAACTATGAACCATTAATCTTAAATAGCAATTAAAATTTAATCCACAAGGTTTAAGTTTTAATCCTTTAGGCTTAAATCATAATAATAATAATCTAATGAACAGTTTCATTCAAAGTTTAAATCCTTAGCCTTTAAATTTAAGAAAATAGGCTTAAATTTTAATCCAAGTTTCTTTATTTGTCAAAAATTTAGAGCTCATGTTCTGATTGGCAATGAAAAAAAAAATTATATTAATGGAAGTTATATGCTCTGTGCGCCGCGGCCCTAATAAAATAGTGTTGCGGCGCGCAGAGAAAACAAGATCCAATCTGTCTTTTTTCCCTGGGCGCCGCGGCTCTGATGTTTCATAGTGTTTGTGCGCCGCAGCGCAACCCCTAAGCTTTAAACCACAATATTTTCAATTTAAACCTCTAAGTTTTAAATTTAAACCCCTAACCTTTAAATTTAAACCACTTGTTTAAAATTTTAAACCACAATATAAATGGCATCAAATTTTGATCCCTAATGCTAAATGGCATCACGAATTTTGATCCACAAGGCTAATTGGCATCAAATTTAAACCAAAATTTATAAATTTTAATCCATTAAGTTCTATTTATAATCCAAGTCTCTTTAAACCACTAAGTATTAAACTTAAACCGTTAATCTTTAAATTGAAGCCACTTGCTTAAGAATTTAAGCCACAAACCAAATGGAATAAAATTTTGAACCCCTAGGCTAAATGACATCAAATTTTCAACCACATACATAAATGACATAAACTTTTGAACCAAAATTTATGAATTTTTATCCATTCAGCTCTATTTATAATCCAAGTCTCTTTAAACCACAATATTTTCAATTTAAACCCCTAAGCATTAAATTTAAACCCCTAAGCTTTAAATTTAAACCAATTGCTTAAAAGTTTAAACCACAATATAAATGGCATCAAATTTTGATCCCTAATGCTAAATGGCATCACGAATTTTGATCCACAAGGCTAATTGGCATCAAATTTAAACCAAAATTTATAAATTTTAATCCATTAAGTTCTATTTATAATCCAAGTCTCTTTATCCAACAATGTTTTTAATTTAAAACCCTAAGCTTTAAATTTGAAAATCTTTTCTAAAAATTTAAACTACAATCCAAATCGAATCAAATAATGAACCCCAACGCTAAATGACATCATATTTAAACCACAATCTATAAATTGTTATCAAATAAGCTCTTTTTATAATTATATGTGTGTTGATCTAAAATATTGGTTTATGTTATAAAACTGTTTACTTGATCAAACTCATTTTATATTGTGTGAGCATTGTTAAGTTATTCTCTATAAAGAAAAGAGAGCCGCGGCTCGCTAAAATTGCAATTAGTTTGTTGTCGCTGAGCGCCGCGGCGCCAAATTGCAATAAAAGTTTACCTTCGCTGAGAGCCGCGGCACTACATTTGCAATAACTTTCCTTGTCTGCGCGCCGCGGCTCAATAATAGAGTGCCACGGCGCGACCCCGAGCCCTCTACTTTTTCTATACTTTTCTAGATCTCATTTATTCATTATTTCAAAACATCATATTCCGTTTTAGGGTTCAATCATATTTTCCGGGTTTACAACTTTTGTGTGCCATCTTGGAAGAAGATTTTCAAGTAAGTATATGTATTATAATTCTTATATTAAATCTTGTATGAAGAAGATTCTTTGTTTAGAAAAAATTTATGTTATGATGTTAGTTATTTTAGGGGTGTTTTGTTGTTAGTAGAGGAACTTTTATATTAGTTTAAATTGTTGTTTGTTTCTTAGTTTTTGTTGATTACTACATTTTATGTTTAAGTTTTTGGGCATTACATTGTTGGAAATCAAGTATTGAAGGTTGTTTTATTAGTGTGCTCACCAAGTGTTTGTGAAATTGACTCAATGAGGTTCTATGTCATAATTTCATTATTTTTGGTCTCGTAATTATTTTTGGCCTAGATAGAAAAGGTTTACAATGCAACATTGTGGCATAAGGAAACGAAAAGAGACAAACATGTATTGAATGAGAAGAAGACATTTGAGTTTTCTAGATTATTTAAACCAAAGAAAAAAAAATTAAAAAAATTGTTTGGTTGAATCGTATAAAACAACATATATGGTATGAGACTGTGAGTATTGAAACTAAAAATATTTTACATGAATATATTCTTTAAACCAAAGAAAACATTGCTTCTTTGATTTCTAAGGTTCGAAGCATTGAAACTAATAAAAAAACAAAAAAAATGTTCATATATTATAATGAATAATAATAAACAGTCTTTTAGTGTAGAAGCTAAGAACCCATTTCCTGTATAAAGCTGCAATAGAGAAATCAAAAACATTAGTATTTCAAAGATCAATCATGATACATAATAATTTGTAATATATGGTCAAATTTTCAAGAATCATTCTAGCAATCTACTTTCTTTACTTCCAAATTACATTTTATGATACTTTCTAAGCAGAAGATGATAACTGTAAATTATATAAAACATAATTATGTTTAGGAGAATTATATGTTGTGAGCTCATTGATTTCTTGTAGAATTATATGTATTGGAGAATTATATGTTCTGAGCATACGATCTGTCTCCACCTTATAATTACACATTAAAGCCCATTGCTTGCTTTTTATGTCTTCGAGAATTATATGTTGTGAGCTTATTGCTTGCTTTTTTGATCAACCCTAATTTTTTTTAGGCAATTCAATATTATATATATGAGTTATTATAAATATAAATATATGCCTATTTGATGATTATACAATGTTTTGACATCATTGTTTTTGGTATTGTATTTTTTAGGTAATTTTGAAGAAATATTTTTTGTGTCTTATCTTGTGCAAATGGCTCCTAAAAAGAAATCAAAGGTATCTACTGAAGCTTCTACTTCTAGGGATAAAAATCCAAAGTTTAACTCAGATAAGTTTGTTAGTGAAGAAGCTGAGAAGAGATTTGATAGTATGCGAGCAAAGAAAGTATTGGGTGAACGAGGCATGGAATTCGATTCTAGACTAAAGCATGATCCAATTTACAATAGTATTCTTGTTAATATTGAGCAGAGGGGGTAGAAGACTTTAGTTCAAGTACCTTATGGAGGAATAAAACAATTGGTAATAGAATTTTATGCTAATATTCTGGAGTGCCGCAAAAATAAATGTTTTGTTCGTGGAAAATGGGTGCCTTTCGATATTAATACTATAAATGGTATTTTCAAGTTGGTTGCCTTAGATCCTGAGGAGGATGAGTACGTAGAATTTATATAAGGACAAATTGATTTTGGTGCAGTGATAAATCGCTTGTGTAAACCAGGCTCTCAATGGGTTATGTCTAATGGGAAACCTCGACATTTGATGAAAGCAGATATGACAAAAGAAGCCACTGCTTGGACTTATTTTGTGTGTGCAAATCTTCTTCCTGTTTCTCATGTATCCTCTATTACTGTTGAGCGTGCACTACTTATTTATGCCATTTTGGAGGGGTACACAATTGATATTGGCAAAGTGATCAATAGTAGCCTCAAACGTTTTGGACGGGGAAGCACAACAGGAGGTTTAGAACATGCATCCACTGTTACAACGTTGTGTCAAAAAGCTGACACTCCATCATGGACAGATGACCTCTATGTTAGGGCTCTTCCTACTATTACTGCTGTTATGGTGAATGCATATGGTGAACAAACTGTTAAAGGGTTAGCAAGAGCTAATTTAGCAGGTGCCATACCAGAGGAGAATGAGGAAGAAGAGATTGAACCTATGGCAGAGGATGCACATGTTCGTATCACTCCCCCTACAGGTCCATATATGCAGTTCTTAGCTCAACAAAACTCTCATATCATTCAACAAAATGATTTTATATATCGGCAAAATTCGCATTTGATGCTTTACTATGCCCAACGTAGTCAATATGATGCGGATCACACTACCCATATCAACTCTTTGCTTGGGCGCTGGGATCAAAATCAACAAGATCCTATCTTCTTTCAGCAGCCACCACTTTTCCCACCATTTGATTCCCAGCCACCATATCCTCAACATCCACCGCAGCCCCCATATTAGTTTATTGGTCAGCTCGTTGATTTGTTTTATTTACTTTTTATAACTAACGTAGGTCTCTCACTTTAGATGCCTAGGAGGGCAGAAGCTAATGTAATGACCTGAATTTAATATTTATGATATGAACAATTTATGCTTGTTCTTAACTGTCTAGTAACAGTTGGTCCAAAATTCTCTTTCTATTTTTATCAGTTGCCAAGAAGATCAATTCCCAGAGACCCCTGAGATTTTTCCCATTCACATGTTGTGTTATTATTTTACTTCTCTTGTTAGGCCAATTCATTTTCAACTTTCTTTTTCTCTAATCTAGTAGTACTACTATACCCTTTTGTTTCAAGATTAATTAGAGTTTTGAGATACCTAGATAAACTTAATATGAATCCCAATACCAAGAGTATAGACTTATTAGTACTATGTTTTTGCTTACATAGCAAACCCGAGAACCCCTTTTTCAACCACACTCAATGCTCACAAAAGTCTCAACTAAACAATGAAGATATATGAACTAAAATCCACTAAAGATCAATAAACATACCATTGTAAAACAAAAGATAAAAGACAAGAAAGATCAAACTAGTTGTTCTTGAACTTGTTATTACCTGAACAACAAACATGAGTTTGGGGTGTTCTTCATGTAGTGGACTGATTTGAAGTCACCAAGGAACATAAGAGCTTCTGACATGCTAATATAACGACTGACAGGTCTTGAAGGCCACATTAGAAAGAGGCCTCCCATGGTATATATATGTAACCAATGATCCACTCTGTAATGAATAACAAGTTATATTCAAAACCAAATCCATGGTTAATTTTTTTCAAGTCAAGAGTTTTGAGCATGTCTTTACCATGTTTGTTGTGGCTTGAATAATCCCAATCTGTTACGGGAATAAAAAAGCAATTCCACAAGCCATTAAAAAATCTACCAGCATGGGAGTTGAATCTGATTGCTAAAACCTTCACAAGCAAAGATTGAAAGACCAAATGTATCAGTAAACAAGACAAATCCTCTACAGCAACCCCAGCAGTTGTGGGACACATTCATGGCCAGAGTGCAGTGATTATTAGCATTCAAACCTCACCAGATTGGGCCAAAGGCATCATAGGATTATCATGAAGACAAAACCAACATCAAGTATATACCAATATATAGCTCCCAATATGATGTAGTTCGTTGCTTTAACAATTATAAAACAAAACAATTAAAGTTATAATTTACCATATTTGATGGAGTTGTCAATACCCAAGATAACCTAATTTGTATAAACATTTGTACAAAGGCAAGTTGATCAGAAACTCTTGCAGCATATGTAGTAGGAGCAGCAAAATTTTTGAGTTGAAATGATTAATTTAAGAAAAAACAAAAACAAATTATACTGAATGTATGGTTTTATCTGATTTCATTTATATATGAAACAGAGAAGAAAGATTAAAAACCCTGACATTCTCAGTGACCAAATACTCTACAGACCAAAAAGATATAATTGCAATAAAACCATACATTTATGCTTGTTCTTAAATATCCTTATACATTTATGCATGGTTGGAAGCATCATGTCATGGGGTTAGTATTCTTAGCAGATTTTTGAGTAATCTAGGAATTGAGCATTTTTAAAGCTGTCAAGTGGCTAATGAGATATTTAAAGAGTTGTTCTACTACAAGTTTAATATTGGTCCCCAAACTGATGCATGAAGTGTGATTGGCTTTGTTGAATCTGACTATGCAGCAGATTTAGACTAAAGAAAAATTCAATATGGTTTTGTATTTCATTAAATGGCTACACTATAGGTTAGAAAGCTAATCTTTTCAATCTACTGTTGCTTTATCAGATATTTTTTGGGCCAACTTGGCCTGATGTTCTTAGCTTGGTAGTTTCTGTGTAGAGCAATAAAAGGTTGGATAACTCTTGCTTGATTGGCATGTGTTTGTTGGATGTTTTGGAAAGCTAGAAATGAAGTGTTGTGCGTGGAAAGAAGGATGACAGCAGAGGAGATAATGGCTTCTGCTAGAGCTTATTTTGATTATTGGAAGACTGCCCAACACAATATTGAGATGGATATGTTTGGTAGTCTCAGTGAATCTCATAAATTGGTGCAATCAATTAAAGCAGGACAAGGAAGAATCAAACTTACTGTTGATGCTGCTTTGTTTGATTTTGTTGGCTGTTTCGGTATAGGTTGGATAGCAAGGAATGAAGATGGTGAGCTGATTGAGGGTGCTAAAGAAGTGTTCAAAGGAGTTGAATCTCCCCTTATTGCTGAAGTCATTTGGCTAAAGGAAGTTCTTCACATGAAGATGATGAGCTCATCTTCTTCACATGAAGATTCATTTGAAAACGACTTCATTTGAAAACGACAAGCATTAGTTAATTGTATGAATGCAATTGTGGTCATTTTTACATGATTTGTTTTATTTACTTTTTATAACTAACCTAGGCCTCTCACTTTAGATGCCTAGGAGGGCAGAAGCTAATGTAATGATTTGAATTTAATATTTATGATATGAACTGGAATAGCTCATTTGTCCAATATGTGTGGTGTTCTCTCATGACAAAACAGCTAAATTCTGCTCCAAGTTAAATCTGATATGCTGGAGTATGTTGAAAAATGCCATGCCTGCAACCCCAGATTTCAAGTTTCCTAATACAAGTTAGTTGTTAGCATCCCAAAAGCTCAAGTGGTAGTGCCAGAAACTGAGTTATATATTTATGTTATGTAGATTTTATTTCATCCTCTTGAATCTGCTTTCACTTCAGCTTTATATCAATTCAGAATAAAGGTTTCAAATCAATTTCAGAACAGAAAATTTCTTCAAGCTTGATAATTACTAAAAAATGAAAGAAAGAAAGAAAAATAATTTGAAGTGAATTTGAATTGTTTTGTTATTTACCAGCATACAATACCATGCTTCGATTTTAGATTCAAAAAGGTAAAAAAGCAGTTAAACCCTAAAACCACAAACCAAATGGCATCAAATTTTGAACCACAAGGCTAAATGGTATATAATTTTCATTCATTAACCTCTTTTAATAATCCAAGTTTCTTTAAACCACAATGATTTAAGTTTAAACCAGTGAGATTTAAATTTAAACCGCTAAGATTTAAATTTAAACCACTTGCCTAAAAATTTAAACCATAAACCAATTGGCATCAAATTTTGAACCACAAGGCTGAATGGCATCAAATTTAAATCACAATTCATAAATTTTTATCCATTAAGCTCTATTTATAATCCAAATCTCTTTAAACCACAACCTTTTAAATTTAAACCCCTAAACTTTAAATTTAAACCCCTAACTTTAGATTTAAACCTATTGGTTAAAATTTTTGAACTACAAGGCTAAATGCATCAAATTTTGAATTACAAGGCTAAATGGAATCAAATTTTGAACCATAATTTATAAATTTTTATCCATTATGCTATATTTACAATCCAAGTCTCTGTAACCAAAATGTTTTAAATTTAAACCCCTAATTTTTAAATTTAAACCCCAAACCAAATGGCATCAAATTTTGAACCCTAAAGCTAAATGGCATCACATTTAAACCACAATTTGATAAATTTTTATCCATTAAGCCTTAATTATAAATTAATACCACTTAATCCATAATATTTTAAATTTAAAACACTAAGATTTAAATGTATACCACAAGGCTTAAAATTTAAACCACTTGCCTGAAAATTTAAACCACAAGACTTGGATGGCTTAAAACATGAGCCTAATGGTTTAAAATTTAGGCAAAAATTTACAATTTTTTTATCCTTTTAAGCTTAAATTGTAAACCTTGTATCATTAAACCCCTAGGTTTGAAATTTAAACAAAAGGCTTGAAATTTGAACTACTTGCCTTAAAATTTAAACCCCTAATCTTAAATGGCATCCAAATTTAATTCTCAAAGTTTAAGTTATAATCATTTAGCCTTATATCATAAACATTTTCTTTTTAACCATTATGTTTAAAATTTAAACCAACACCCTCTAAATTTAAAATTCTACCCTTAAAATTTAAAACATATTTTTTATTGGTTAAAAATTTAGACCCCAAGTTGTGATTGGCAAAAAATTTTTGAACCACAATGCTAAATATCATCAAATTTTGATCCACAAAGCTAAATATCATCAATTTTTTATCCATAATTTATGAATTTTTATCCATTCAGCTCTATTCATAATCAAAGCCTCTTTTACCCTCAATGTTATGAATTTTAAACCATTAAGCTTTAAATTTAAACCACTAAGGTTTAAATTTAAACCGCTTGCCTAAATCTTTAAACCACAATCTAAAAGGCATCAAATTTTGATCCACAAGGCTTAATGGTATATAATTTTTATTCATTAACCTTTCTTAATAATCAAAGTTTCTTTAAACCACAATAGTTTAAGTTTAAACCAGTGAGCTTTAAATTTAAACTCCTAAGCTTTAAATTTAAACCATTTGCCTAGAAATTTAAACCATAAAGCAATTGGCATCAAATTTTGAACCACAAGGCTAAATGACACCAAATTTAAATTACAATTTATAAATTTTTATCCATTAAGCTCTATTTATAATCCAAGTCTCTTTAAACCACAACCTTTTAAATTTAAACACTAAACTTTAAATTTAAACCCCAATCTTTAGATTTAAACCAGTTGCTTAAACAATTTGAACCACAAGTCTAAATGCATCAAATTTTGATTTACAAGGCTAAATAGTATCAATTTTTGAACCATTATTTATAAATTTTTATCCATTAAGCTCTATTTATAATCCAAGTTTCTTTAAACCAAAATGTTTTAAATTTAAACCCCTAATTTTTAAATTTAAACGACTCCCGTAAAAATTTAAACCACAAACCAAATGACATCAAATTTTGTATCCCAAGGCTAAATGGCATCACATTTAAACCACAATTTGATAATTTTTTATCCATCAAGCCTTAATTATAAATTAAGACCACTTAATCCACAATATTTTTAATTTAAACCACTAAGATTTAAATGTATACCACAAGGCTTAAAATTTAAACCACTTGCCTGAAAATTTAAACCACAAGACTTGGATAGCTTAAAACATGAGCCTAATGGTTTAAAATTTAGGCAACAATTTACAATATTTTTTATGCTTTTAAGCTTAAATTATAAACCTTGTATCTTTAAACCCCTAGGTTTGAAATTTAAATCACGAGGCTTGAAATTTGAACCACTTGCCTTAAAATTTAAACCCCTAATCTTAAATGGCATCCAAATTTAATCCTTAAAGTTTAAGTTATAATCATTTAGGCTTATATCATAAACATTGTCTTTTTAACCATTATGTTTAAAATTTAAACCAACACCCTTTAAATTTAAAACATATTGTTTTATTGGTTAAAAATTTAGACCCCAAGTTGTGATTGGCAAAAAAAAAAAAAAAATTATATATTTTGTTATATGTGTTCACTGTGCGCCGCGGCCCATATATTTTCGATCCGCGGCGCACAGCTACATAAAATTGCTTTATTTTTAACCCACCGGCGCGCCGCGGCTCTAGCCTTCCTTTTTATGCGCGTCGCGGCGCGGTGATTAGATCAAAAACCCGCGACACATTCTTCACATGCCCAAAGTGTGTTGTATTATAACCCCTTACATATTTGTATTATTATTATATTTTCAGTGTTTTCACAAACCCAAGTTCAGTTTTTTCCCAAATCATTCTTAGCTCTAAACTCATTATCTTCTTCTCCATTTTCAACATTTCATTTATAGCTTTGGTTTGACCCTCCCTTTATGAGGACAACCATTCTTTTTTTTATCGTCCATATTCGAAGCTATTAGAGGATTTTTGAGCTGAAGTTGAGCTTCTAACAAGGTATTTTCAATGTTTTCTTGCAAATTTATTCTGTGTTTTTTTTTTTTGGAATCTTAACTGAAAATTAAAATTTAACAATGTTAGTAGATGCAAGTAACTGTAAAATATATTCTGTTTTTTTCGTTGTATATATATATATATATATGTATTCATTATTTCACTTAACTTATCCATGCATCCAATAATGATTATTTTAATGCTTTGATTTTAGTTCATTATCATGCATTGTATCTGTTTGACAAAATACTTCAACATAAATTCAATTGTATAGTATTAAGAATAAGGATTTTGTTACTCTTTTGTTGAATAGATTTTCATGCCTTATAAGTGTTTGACAAAATGTCTTAACTAAATTGAAGTTTGTATAATCCTTAGAATATGCGATTTTGATTCAATATTATTATATTTATAGGACATTAAATTCCATGATTAAATGTATGAAAATGTCTTCAATATTATGTGTTTTGTTTGTTCTTTTTATATATATATATATTTTTTAAAGCTGGAAGTGTTATTTTAAAAACATGTTGTTTATATCTTTTGCTTGTTTTTTATGTAAGATATGGCAAAGAAAGCTCGTATCACAAAGAAGAATATGAAATCAGGTTATTATCATAAAAAATTGAATGTTTTCAAGGTAATTTTACATTGTTTATATATGTTTCTTTCTTTGCTTTAAAAAATAAAAGAAGATACTGTTTTCGATTTAATTATTTGTTTTCTATTTTTTTTTATTTTTATGTGCAGAATTTAAGTCCAAATAAGCTAATTTTTGCTAAGAATCAAATGAAAGTTAATTTTCAAGATCATCAACTCAATTTCCGTTGTATCGAGAATTCTCTAACTGATGCTCAATTTGAAAAGTTAAAGGATTCATGCTTGGGATTTCTCTTAGATATTAATAGTAACCTAAAAGTTTGTTTCATGATTGTTCATTCTCTAATTCTTCATGAGGACGGTAGCTCTAGTAGACAAGACATCCGAATGAACATTGGAGGGAAAAGAGCAAAGTTTGGAATTAAAGAATTTGCTCTAATAACTGGTCTAAATTGTTCCCAGCTTCCTACTGATGTTGATCATAGTGTTCAACCCAATATATTAATAGAAAAGTACTTCTCTGGGAAATCATCAATCTCAAGAAATGACTTGAAAAACCTTCTCATGTCTTCGAAAATAGATGACGAAGATGTCGTTAAGATAGCTAAATTACATATTGTGCAAAACATTTTAGAAAGTAAAAGAGGTGACAGGTTTGTTGATGATTTTGTTTTGAAATTGGTTGATGATGAACAAAAGTTTGAGAATTATCCATGGGGTCGTTGTTCGTTCAATGAAACTATTGGGAGTATTTCAAGTGTTTTGGATTTGCAAAAAAACAATTATGAGTTGCGCGGCTTCCCTGTGGCTTTCCAAGTGTGGGGTTATGAGGTTATTCCATCATTGGGATCTTTGTTTGGCACTCGTGTAAGTTCAAAAATCCCTAGAATCTTAAATTGGAAGTCAACTAAAGTGAACAATCTCCGATCAATTTGGTCTAAAGTTTTCCAAAAATCAAAAGTACGTATTCATATATATATTTATATTTTTAGTATTGTTCTTCAATTAATTTCAATTGTTGTATTGTTAACAATTTTGTTTTGTTCATTCATTTTCTTATTTTTATGTATATAGGTTGTTTATGTTTGTTTGTCTCCATCTAGTGCGGAAAAAGAGTCATTACACCTTAATGGTATGTTTACTGACACAGTAATTCTTGAAAGAGGAATATACATGGATGCAAACAATCCCCCCTCAATGATGAGTAACAAGACAAAAAGTAGCTCAATTGATGAAGAAATTATTTCAATATTGAAGGTATATTTATGTTATCTACTATTTTTTCATAATTGAATAATGTATGTTCTTTTTTTTTCATTTTTGTTTAGGACTTGCGGTTTATATTTTAGTATATTTTGTTTTCTCTTTTTTTTTTCTAATTTGTTCTATCACCTATGATTTTTTTCCTAGGAGCTCAAAGAGGAGATCATTGAAATAAAAAAAAGATATTGTTGAAATTAAAAGTGGAATTGGTCAGATTAATATATGGATGGCACAAATTGATGAGAGAACGAAAGATACAGATGCCATGAAGAGACAAATAGAAGATTATGAACAACTAATTAAGAAATTTGTGAAACAAAATGATTTAAAGAAATTCATACATGAAGAAGGAGAACAAGTGAAAGAGAGAAGCAAAAAACGTTTGAAATATGTGCAAGATTCCAAAGTTTCAGAGAAAACTAGAAAGTTATCTGCTCAAGAGGATTTGCAAGCATGCATAAATGATTTGTTAAGTGGTGAAATACTTCTAAGTAGTCCTGAATGTGTTCCTCAACCAAAGGTACAAATTTAAAATATTATCTATTTTTCAATAAAGTTTTGTGTTAATTTTCATTTAATTATCATGTTCTTAACTTTCATCTTTTATTATTTGTATGAATGCGTGAATTTTGCAAGCAATGCCCCTATTGAACAAAGAGAAAATTATAATAAGAGGAGCATACATGGCAAGCAACCACCAAATATTTCTAAAATTTTAGAGAAAATAAAAAAACCTTCTACACTGTTGAGATCAACTGGCGAGATTGCTCCTAGCAATCCAAAATGCATTCCTCCTTCTCTGTCAATTGTAAAAAGTGCGCCACAAGTATAAACTTTGAATTTGATGATACTTGCATAAACATGTATTAATTTTTTTTTTTTTTTTAATTGTAGTTGCTGATTTTTTTTTATATGTAGGTTGTCAATGAAAAATTCTATCAAAAGGAAGAAAATATTGCAAAGAACTTTAGAGGAACAGAAGAACAAAAAGAAGTAAAAGAAGTGAAGCAAATGAAAAGTGATCATGATGATTCAAGTGCAATCATGGCTTCCCCACCATCCATGACAACTATTGTGGAACCAAGTGAATTTCTTTGTTCTTCTGTGAACTCTACAGAAGCAAAGAATACTTGTCATTTCTTAGGCAGATTTCCATTTGAGAGTGAATATGAAGTTATGCCTGTTCCAGAAGCAATTTCGTTCTTCTTGGAGTAGTACACTCATGGTATGAATAAGAAAAGGTAAATGAATTGTGTTTGTGTTTTCTTTTCAATTTTTTTTATTATTTTATATATATCTTTTTATAAATGTTTGTTGATTTTGTAGAAGTAAATCATCTCCATATGCTGCATTTCATGCCAAATTAAAATCGCCTTTATCATTGGGAGGAATAGAAATTCACAACAAAAAGTGGTTCTTTGATTTGTGTGATGCAGAAGGTCTCATCAATAACGATGTAAGATTGTATACTATCTATGTAGAGTCCAAGAACTTTACTTAGCTAGTTAGATAGTAGTATTATAGTATGAATAGTATTATCTTTGTAACTGTGGATTTTTGGTTCAGACCGGGAATTATTTGGACACTCATAGTAGTACTTATAGACCTTCTAAGTTTAACCTATAGTTAATAATATTAAGTATAACCTAAGGTTTGATTATATGGCTGATATTAAGAATAATATTTATTATATTATAAGGTTTAGATATCAACCAATAGGATTTTAAGCACATGTTATGAATGGGTAATTAAAGATTAAGTATTTTGGAGGATTAAATTAAATAACGGTAAAGTTTGAATGTTATAGGGTCAGTCAGCGCTTTGAATACGTTGAGGGCTTAGTCAAGGATGTCTACCCCATTCAAACTTAGCTAAAAATTTGTAATTTCGTGTTTACTTAATCAGAGTGTGCCGATATATCGCAGCTATAGGGGGCGATATATCGCAGCACGTAGATACGGAAAACACGAGACGAAGCACGGTCGCCTCGGGCATACTGGCCCAGGCGATATATCGCCTACAGGGGGCGATATATCGCCTCCTCCAGCATGTTTTCAAACATTTTTGAATTCTTTTCCTTTCAGCCATTCAAACTCCTTCATAAGTCCAGCATCTTTTGAACGAGTCTTCAGCCTCTGCTGAACGATTATTCAAATTATTTTCACCTAAAAAGCCATTATTTTTATTCAAGTAAAATCAAGATACTTTCATTCCCAAACTCTATAAATAGGACCTAGTACCCAGCCATTATTCACCTTTTGCTCTAAGTTCAGAAGCTGCTAGTGTTAAGTGAGTGTGAGAGTGTAAACACCTGGTTTGGGAAAATCATAAGCTTAAACATCATAAGCTTATCAAACACTTTGGGAAGTGAGGTTCTATAGTATTTCGGTTGTGGTGTAGATTGGTCTTTCAAGTCTTTGAGGTAAACCAAAACTCTAGCTCATTGTTTTATGTTATTTTCTTTCTCATAGCCTTCTATTCAGTTTCCTAACCTCATTCCTATTTTGGTTAGGAAATCTAAGTTCTTGAGCACATAAGTTTCGGTAAGCATGTTTCTCAAATGGTTTAGCCTTCCCATTCCTTTTCATCTCTTTTCCTTCTTTAGACTCACTCTTGTTCATTATGGTTATTAGGAGTGTTCCAAAGTCCCAACGCTGTCCACATATCCCGGTAACTTTGGTAAGGAAAATAGGCTAGAATCAATATGTTATATGTTTATGTTATTAAATGTGTTATGATATGTATGTATATATGTTTGTAGGCTTGGGCATATGACCCATATGACTAACAAGACCCCAAATGGGTTATGGGCATATGACCTACTTAGCTAGTAGGATCCCACTAACCCCATGGGCATATGACTTGTTTATTCTATGGGACCCCAAGTAATAATGGCCATTATAATAAGTGTATGTATTAAGTGTTATGTAAAGTCTTTATGTTTCTTATGAAATTATGTTTATGGCTATGTGTTAGATTTTCCTTGCTGGGCATTAGGCTCATTCCTTTTTGTTTTATGTGCAGGAAAATAGCTTTAAGAGGCGGTAAGGTTCGTGGATGCTTGGGATTGTGTATCGATGATGAATGGAGTCAAGGAGCCGAGCGTTATTCGATTCGAGGATGTAGTTTCTGTTTTATGTCTTTTACATGTATTTTTCGCACTATTTATGTAATGTTTTGTTATTTTAAATTATGTTTTCTTTTTAAGACAATGGGATCCCATATCCTACTTATTTTATGTAAGTAACTCTATTTCTACAAGTTTCCAATAAAGTATGGTATTTTCGCAGAACTGTAAGTTTTATGTATAGTTTCGTTAATGGTCCAAAAGTCTAGATTAGTGGGTCATTACAGTTGGTATCAAAGCAAACGGTTCCTTTGCATGAAGTTCTCCTCGATACACACGCTCAAAGCTCAGAATCTGACCGCCAAGTAAGTGTTTAAGTTACTAGTTATGTTACTTATGTGTATAGCTAACACCTTTAGTGTTTATGTTTTCAGTTAAGAATGAACGGAGCTTTGACCTACCAAGATATCCGAGCCATTAAGGCCTTAAAAAGAATAAGGGAGCCAAGAAACACCGTAGGAGCACTAGAAAGGATCACTCGAAGGTTGCTTTTGTTCCATCAAGAGATAGGTGGCCTTCAAGAGGCTAAGCAAATAATGTTAAGATCAACAGAACAATATGTACTAGTGATTAGGCTATTTAAAGATTTCCATCCTGTAATAGCAGCCTTAGAAGAAATATGGGAAGAAATGAATGATGAGGATGAATTACCATTAGCGATGAGATATTATTTCCTCTTAGTTAGGTTCACCGCAAAATTTGAGTTTCAGTTCACAAATGAGCAAAAACATAGGATTCTCACCAACCTTCCTAGAGGACGTTTCGATGCACATGACAATGATGACTATGAGGCGATAGATGATGATATGTTAGATGATGGATCGGATGTAGAAGATCCCGATTTTTAGATTAGTAGTTTTATTATTTGTTTTATTTACTTTTTATGTTATGATTGTAAATAAGTGAAAATCTTTTTCCAAATGAATAACATGCTATTTTATTTTCATGTATGAGTTTGATTTTATTTTTCACAATCATAATAAATAATAAATAAAATGAATAATGACTAAGTTCAGTGAGGGTGGATACAAATCAATGAACCAAGTTTCCTTATTGAGAGTTAGGGAGCCATAGTAGTGGGAACGATTTTACTGATCCCAGCCCTCCCTCAATATGGTTAACTTTGGAACAAAGATAAGTTTCGAGCCTGAGAATTAAGTCATATAGGATGATTAGAAACACACTTAGAAAATAAAGATGACTTGTTTTTCTAAGTATAGAAACCCACTCTAATAATAAATAAAGACCTATATAATTTTTCATAAGAAGTCATAATAAATAGGTCCGAGATATGTTTGTTTTAGAATAAGTTTTTGCCTTAGAGCCTATTAGGTAAAGTTCTAACATGTTTCTTTCAACTGTTAGAACTCTGCTATGATGTCGCTCCGAAGATCTGCACGCACCAACGGAAACGCCTCCAACGATGTTCCAGCAACCAATGCGGTCCCTACTGTTTGCCGAAGGGGAATGCGTGCTACTGCTCGCCGCAACGCACCGGCACAGACTGCGGAGATTGCCAGACTGCGACAGCAAGTCGAGGAACTTCTGCAGCAACAACGCCAACAGGCTCAATCTCAGCCTCAGCCTCCGCCACAACCGCAGCCACAGCAAATGGCCCCAGCACCCCAACAAGTTGGTCCATATGGGGGATGGCCTATGACAAACTATGCTCCATATCTAGTACAACACATGGAGCCAGTATATGAGAGGTTCTGCAAGCAGCACGCTCCAAACTTCGAAGGGACTACAGACCCCTTTGAGGCAGAAGAGTGGCTAAGAAATTTGGAATCGATTCTGGCCCACATGAACCTCAGTAATGCAGACTGCATATCCTGCATCTCATCTTTGCTCAAGAAAGATGTCAGGATATGGTGGGACTTGGTCCAGCAATCCCATGATGCTGCCACCATGATGTGGACCCGATTTGTGGAGTTGTTCCACAAAAAGTACTACAATTCGGCTGTACTTGCTACGAGGGTTGAGGAGTTCACCAATCTGAAACAGGGTACTTTAATAGTGGCGGAATATGCTCGTCAGTTCGACCGCCTAGCAAAGTTCGCGGCAGAGATGGTTCCAACCGATTATCTGTGGGTGAACAAGTTTGTCAGAGGACTTCGCCTGAAGATCGAGATGGGGGTTAAACTAGAAAACCCCAGAAACACCACATATGCCGACGTTCTCGAGATGGCAATCGAAGTAGAAAGGTTACAGGCCAACGTAAGCAAAGAAGAAGCCAGCAAGCCGGAACCTAGACAGCAGAGTCAACCTCAAGCCAGTTGGAACAACAATCAGTCTAGCAATAGCGGCAACAATCAGTCCAGCAATAACGGTAACGGTCAGAAAAGAAGGCATCCTAACAACAAGCAATCCGACAAGAATAAGAGGGCACGTACGAATAATGGAGGAAATAGGACGGGCTATGTGGAGTACCCGCCATGTGCCAAATGTCAGAAGAAGCATCCTGGAGAATGCCGCGCCAACACCAAGGAGTGTTTCAACTGTGGTCAAGAAGGGCATCGTAAGGGAGACTGTCCTCAGCAAAAGCCAGAAGGGAAGAAGGATGAAAAGATGGTTCCTGCTAGGGTTTTTGCTTTAACCCAAGGGGAGGCCGATGCTAGCAACAAGGTGGTCACAGGTCAGGTTTCTATCCTCAATAATTTATGTCATGTATTATTTGATTCGGGAGCCACTCACTCGTATATATCGTTAGGAATGATAGAAAAACTAGACAAACCTAGTGAAAGATTTAGAACTAGGTTTGTAACCGAGTTGCCTTCGGGCAAAGTAGTTCTATCATCACGAATAGTACGAGGCGTACCGATCAAGATTGAGGACATAGAACTAGAAGGGGACTTGATAGAGCTTATGATCAAGGACTTCGACGTAATATTAGGCATGGATTGGCTAGCATGGCATGGCGCAACGATCAACTGCAGACGCAAGAAGGTAATGTTCGAGACTCCTGACGGCCAGAAACGATGCTTCATGGGGCAAGCTTCAGGATTGCGCACCCCGTTAGTGTCATCTCTCAAAGCTCAGAGAATGATGGAGAAGGGATGCCAAGCGTTCTTAGCCAGCATCACGAATGTGGAGAAGGAGACATCACTTAAAGTTGGAGACGTTCAGGTTATACAAGAGTTTCCAGAAGTTTTTCCCGATGACTTGCCAGGATTGCCGCCAAATCGAGAAATAGACTTCACGATAGAATTAGTACCAGGCACCGAGCCTATCTCTAAGGCACCATACCGGATGGCACCTACGGAACTCAAGGAGTTAAAGACGCAGCTACAAGAACTCCTAGACTTGGGTTTTATTAGGCCAAGCCATTCACCATGGGGAGCTCCGGTACTATTCGTGAAGAAGAAGGACGGGAGTATGCGGATGTGCATAGACTATCGTGGGCTGAACAAAGTAACAATCAAGAACAAGTACCCGCTACCTCAGATTGATGATTTGTTTTATCAACTCCGAGGCGCGACTGTATTTTCTAAGATCTGTTTACGGTCCGGGTATCATCAGCTCAAGGTAAAAGAAGGAGATATTCCTAAGACAACCTCTAAGACTCGTTATGGACATTATGAGTTCTTGGTTATGTCTTTTGGTCTTACTAACGCGCCAACCGCGTTTATGGACTTAATGAATAGGGTCTTTAAAGACTACTTGGATAAATTCGTCGTTGTGTTCATCGACGACATTTTAATTTACTCCAAGGATGAAGTAGAGCACGAGGAACACTTAAGGCTGATTTTGACGCGATTGAAGGAGCATCAACTCTACGCCAAGTTCAAAAAATGCGAATTTTGGCTTTCACAAGTGGCGTTCCTCAGGCACATCATATCGAAGGACGGAGTTGCAGTAGATCCATCAAAAGTAGAGATCGTGAAGGATTGGCCTAGACCAAAGAACGCGTCAGAAGTAAGAAGCTTCTTAGGGCTAGCAGGTTATTATAGGAAGTTTGTAGAGGGCTTTTCTAAGATAGCCACTCCGCTCACCAACCTGACCCGGAAGCAACAAAAGTTTAACTGGAATGATAAGTGTGAGGAAAGCTTCCAGTTACTTAAGGATAAGCTTTGCTCAACACCAGTACTCAGTGTACCAACACCCAACGATAAGTTCGTTGTCTACTGTGATGCATCAAAGCTAGGATTAGGATGCGTGCTGATGCAAAACGACAAGGTGATAGCCTACACCTCACGACAGCTAAAGGAGTACGAGCAGCGCTATCCAACTCACGATATGGAGTTGGCAGCGGTGGTCTTTGCGTTAAAAATCTGGCGCCACTATCTTTACGGAGAACAGTGCGAGATTTATACGGACCACAAAATTTTAAAGTACTTCTTTACTCAGAAGGAGCTTAACATGAGGCAGCGCAGATGGTTGGAGTTAGTCAAGGATTACGACTGCGAAATCCTTTACCACCCAGGAAAGGCGAACGTAGTTGCCGATGCGCTTAGTAGAAAAAGCTATGGGAATTTAGCAGCCTTATCCGGAATAGAAAAGCCGCTACAGCAGGAGCTTATCAGTGCAGGAATAGAAGTGGTTGTAGGCAAGCTGGCTAATTTGTCTATCCAATCGAATTTGTTAGAGGATATACGAATTGGTCAGGGACATGACGACTCACTAGCAGCACACATGGATGCAGTCAGAGGAGGCAAGACTACAGATTTCTCAATATCTAGCCAAGGCTTATTGAGATACAAGGATCGGGTATGCGTGCCGAATGATCAAGATATTAAGAAGACAATTTTAGAAGAAGCGCACAACACCCCGTACTCAGTTCATCCAGGGTCTACCAAGATGACTCATGACATCAAGGCAGTCTATTGGTGGCCAGGGATGAAAAAGGACATAGCAGAGTATGTATCTAAGTGTCTGGTATGCCAACAAGTGAAAGCGGAACATTAGCGCCCTGCAGGTTTACTGCAACCGCTTAGCGTGCCAGAATGGAAGTGGGACGACATAGCCATGGACTTCGTGACGGATCTGCCAAAGACAAATAAGCAGCATGATTCTTCTTGGATAGTAATAGATAGACTAACCAAGTCGGCTCATTTCCTGCCTGTTAGAACTTCATATACGGCGGACCAATACGCGAAGATCTACATCCAAGAGATTGTACGATTGCATGGAATCCCCAAGACGATAGTGTCAGATAGAGGATCAGTATTTACATCAAGATTTTGGAGAAGTTTACAGCAAGCTATGGGTACTAAGTTAAGTCTTAGTACAGCTTTCCATCCTCAGACAGATGGGCAATCCGAGCGTACGATTCAGATCTTAGAGGATATGCTACGCGCGTGTATACTTGATTTCGGAGGATCGTGGAACAAGTACTTACCGCTGATCGAGTTCTCGTACAACAACAGCTACTAGTCGACGATCGGGATGGCACCTTATGAGTTGCTATATGGAAGAAGTGCCGATCACCGTTGCACTGGGACAAGGTAGGAGAAAGACAGCTTCTAGGGCTCGAAGCTGTTAGACAAGCTCAAGAAGCAGTAACGCTTATTAGACAGCATATGCTTGCTGCTCAAAGCCGGCAGAAAAGCTATGCGAATACCAAGCGACGCGATGTGGAGTTCCAAGTTGGAGATCAAGTCTTCCTGAAGATATCTTCTATGAAAGGTGTCAAGCGGTTCGGGAAGAAAGGCAAGCTTAGTCCCCGATTCATAGGTCCTTTTGAGATATTGGACAAAGTGGGACCAGTTGCATATAGACTAGCCCTTCCGCCATCACTAGCCGATAGTCACAACGTCTTCCACATTTTGATGCTACGCAAATATGTATCAGACCCATCTCACGTCCTCAAGTACGATACGATAGCGCTCCAGAAAGACTTAAGTTACGAGGAACGACCGGTTAGCATCCTAGATAGAGGGATGAAGCAGTTACGGCCCAAGAGCTTTCCTATAGTTAAAGTCCTATGGAGCAATAGTTCTAAACGCGAGGCAACGTGGGAGTTGGAGGAGGACATGCAAGGCCGGTATCCAGAATTATTTGGTAAGTAAATTCGAGGACGAAATTCTATTTAGTAGGGGAGAATTGTAGAGTCCAAGAACTTTACTTAGCTAGTTAGATAGTAGTATTATAGTATGAATAGTATTATCTTTGTAACTGTGGATTTTTGGTTCAGACCGGGAATTATTTGAACACTCATAGTAGTACTTATAGACCTTCTAAGTTTAACCTATAGTTAATAATATTAAGTATAACCTAAGGTTTGATTATATGGCTGATATTAAGAATAATATTTATTATATTATAAGGTTTAGATATCAACCAATAGGATTTTAAGCACATGTTATGAATGGGTAATTAAAGATTAAGTATTTTGGAGGATTAAATTAAATAAGGGTAAAGTTTGAATGTTATAGGGTCAGTCAGCGCTTTGAATACGTTGAGGGCTAAGTCAAGGCTGTCTACCCCATTCAAACTTAGCTAAAAATGTGTAATTTCGTGTTTAATTAATCAGCGTGTGCCGATATATCGCAGCTATAGGGGGCGATATATCGCAGCACGTAGATACGGAAAACACGAGACGAAGCACGGTCGCCTCGGGCATACTGGCCCAGGCGATATATCGCCTACAGGGGGCGATATATCGCCTCCTCCAGCATGTTTTCAAACATTTTTTAATTCTTTTTCTTTCAGCCATTCAAACTCCTTCATAAGTCCAGCATCTTTTGAACAAGTCTTCAGCCTCTGCTGAACGATTATTCAAATTATTTTCACCTAAAAAGCCATTATTTTTATTCAAGTAAAATCAAGATACTTTCATTTCCAAACTCTATAAATAGGACCTAGTACCCAGCCATTATTCACCTTTTGCTCTAAGTTCAGAAGCTGCTAGTGTTAAGTGAGTGTGAGAGTGTAAACACTTGGTTTGGGAAAATCATAAGCTTAAACATCATAAGCTTATCAAACACTTTGGGAAGTGAGGTTCTATAGTATTTCGGTTGTGGTGTAGATTGGTCTTTCAAGTCTTTGAGGTAAACCAAAACTCTAGCTCATTGTTTTATGTTATTTTCTTTCTCATAGCCTTCTATTCAGTTTCCTAACCTCATTCCTATTTTGGTTAGGAAATCTAAGTTCTTGAGCACATAAGTTTCGGTAAGCATGTTTCTCAAATGGTTTAGCCTTCCCATTCCTTTTCATCTCTTTTCCTTCTTTAGACTCACTCTTGTTCATTATGGTTATTAGGAGTGTTCCAAAGTCCCAACGCTGTCCACATATCCCGGTAACTTTTGTAAGGAAAATAGGCTAGAATCAATATGTTATATGTTTATGTTATTAAATGTGTTATGATATGTATGTATATATGTTTGTAGGCTTGGGCATATGACCCATATGACTAACAAGACCCCAAATGGGTTATGGGCATATGACCTACTTAGCTAGTAGGATCCCACTAACCCCATGGGCATATGACTTGTTTATTCTATGGGACCCCAAGTAATAATGGCCATTATAATAAGTGTATGTATTAAGTGTTATGTAAAGTCTTTATGTTTCTTATGAAATTATGTTTATGGCTATGTGTTAGATTTTCCTTGCTGGGCATTAGGCTCATTCCTTTTTGTTTTATGTGCAGGAAAATAGCTTTAAGAGGCGGTAAGGTTCGTGGATGCTTGGGATTGTGTATCGATGATGAATGGAGTCAAGGAGCCGAGCGTTATTCGATTCGAGGATGTAGTTTCTGTTTTATGTCTTTTACATGTATTTTTCGCACTATTTATGTAATGTTTTGTTATTTTAAATTATGTTTTCTTTTTAAGACAATGGGATCCCATATCCTACTTATTTTATGTAAGTAACTCTATATCTACAAGTTTCCAATAAAGTATGGTATTTTCGCAGAACTGTAAGTTTTATGTATAGTTTCGTTAATGGTCCAAAAGTCTAGATTAGTGGGTCATTACAATCTAGCATTTATTATTATATTGTGCATACTTTAGATTGTTTTCATTTTCAATTTTGTTATGTTATAATTGGATTATATATTTTATGTTTTTTTTATATATTTTTTTTTGCAGCATATTGATATATCTTTTTACTATTTGCGAAAGAATGCATTGTCTCATACTTGTTATCCTTCATTTCGGAAATGTACTACAACAAGTTGTGTTTTTTATCACTACATGACCCTAATTAGTTGTGATGAAGCTCATTTAAGGAAGATGATTTCAGATGAAAAAAAAAAATTATCAACATAAAAGGATAAAGCATCCATGTCCCAAAATGAAGGCTATTATTGATTTCATTCTGGGAAAAATATTGAAATTTGGAAAGTCATGGTTTGAAGTTGACTTTGTTTTCATGCCATTTCTTATTCCACCAGGAAGGGGGATTTATTTAGATCATTGGAGCTTAGGAGTTTTACATATAGATAAAAAGATTATCTATATCTATGACTCATTTAATAGTCCCAATAACGAAGATGTTGAAACACACGTGAAGAAATATTGCAGAATTCTTCCATTCATTTTGGATTATTTGGGCTTCCATGAAAAACATAAACATTATGCACCTATGTGCGAGGATTTTAGGTTCTCATGGGTTGAAACTCCTTTTCAGAATAACACGTAAGTTTGTTAAGATTCAATTACTTTGTATGCTGAGTTTTTCTTTTCTCCTCAATTTTTTCTGTTGAATTTTGTTTTTACCAATTTGCAGGTTTGATTGTGGTATTTACGTGATAAAAATGGCTGAGTTGTTAATGATGGGGATGTCTCCATTCAAAATTGGTCCAAACAATGTTGTTGATATGAGAAGGAAGATGGCCTTAGAATTTTGGGATCATGGGTACAAGAGGAAGCACGGTCATGAAACTCCAGCAGAGAACTTGTGTCATGTATGATCACAACAACAAAATATGATTCTCAATACTTTTTGTTTTAAGAATGTTTTTAATGCTCACTGACCCTTACAATCAAGAGTTGTGGAACTCTGAGTTTTTGTGCTTGATATCATAAACTTACCATATGAGTTTAGCAATGAGAATTACTTCCCAAGTGGTACTAATCTTTACCATATGAGTTATAATTCAAGTCTCTTTAAACCACAATGTTTTAAATTTAAACTACTAAGTTTTATATTTAAACCCCTAACCTTTAAATGTAAACCGTTTGTCTAAAATTTTAAATAGCAATTATTTTTCTTGAACAAGAAACATTGTAAACTCCTAACCTTTGAATTTAAACCACTTTCCTATAATTTTAAACAACAATCTAAATGGCATCAAACTTTGAACCACAAGACTAAATGGCATCAAATTTTGAACCGCAATGCTAAATGGCATCAAGTTTTGAAAAATAAAATATAAATTTTTATCTGTTAAGCTCTACTTATAAATCAAGTCTCTTTAAACCACAATGTTTTAAATTTTGAACCACAATGCTAAATGGATTCAAATTTTGATTCATAATTTATAAAGTTATATCCATTAAGATATATTTATAATCGAAGTATCTTTAAACCACAATGTTTTAAATTTAATCCAATAAGCTTTAACTTTAAACCCCTAAACTTTAAAATTAAACCTCTTATTTAAAAATTTAAACCACAAACCATATGGCATCAAATTTTGAACACATGGCTAAATGGAATCAAATTTTGAACCATAATTTATAAATTTTTATCCATTAAGCTATATTTATATTCCAAGTCTCTTTAAACCACTAAGCTTTAAATTTAAAACACTAAACTTTAAAATTAAACCTCTTTAATCGCGATTTTAAAAAATTTATCCATTAAGCTCTATTTATAATACAAGTCTATTTAAACCACTAAGCTTTAATTTTAAACCGTTTTGCTTTAAAGTTAAACCACTTACCTAAGAATGTAAACCTCAAACCAAAATGGCATCAAATATTGAACAACTAGGGTAAATGGTATCTAATTTTGATCTCAAAATTAAAAGTTTTATCCATTAAGCTATTTTTATAATCCAAGTGTCTTTAAACAACTAAGTTTTAAATTTAAACCGTTAAGCTTTAAATTTAAACCCCTTACCTAAGAATTTAAACCACTAAGCTTTAAATTTAAACCACTAAGCTTTAAATGTAAACCACTTTCATAAAACTTTAAACCACAATGCAAATGGCTTCAAATTTTGAACCACATGGCTAAATGGAATTAAATTTTGAACCAAAAGGCTAAATGGTATCAAATTTTTATCCATTAAGCTCTATTTATAATCCAACTCTATTTAACAAACTATGTTTTAAATTTAAACCCCTAAGCTTAAAATTTAAACCCCTATGTTTTAAATTTAAACCACTAAGGTTTAAATTTAAACCACTTGCCTACAACTTTAAACCACAATAAAAAAAGGCATCAAATTTTGAACCACATGGCTAAATGGAATCAAATTTTGAACCACAACTCTAAATGGAATCAAATTTTGAACCCCTAAGCTAAATGACATCAAATTTTGAACCCCAAGGATAAATATTATAAAATTTTGATCCAAAATTTATGTATTTTTATCCATTCAGCTCTATTTATAATCCAAGTCTCTTTTACCCTCAATGTTTTAAATTTAAACCACTAAGCTTTAAATTTAAACCACTTGCCTTAAACTTTAAACCCCAAGGCTAAATGGTATCAAATTTTTATCTATTAAGCTCTACTTATAATAAAACTCTATTAAACCAATTATTTTTAAATTTAAACCTAATTTCTTTATTCATCAAAAATTTTAGACCAGAAGTTGTTAGTGGCAAAAAAAAAAATTATATATTTTATTTTTAGGTGTGACTGTGCGCCGCAGCCCATATCAATTAGAGCCGCGGCGCCCAGTGACAAATAATTGCTATTTTTTGTTTCATTCTGAGCGTCGCAGCTCTAATGTCTAAAGGTTCTGTGCGCCGCGGCGGGGAAAATGGCACCAAATTTTAATCGCGATTTTAAAAAATTTATCTATTAAGCTCTATTTATAATCCAAGTCTATTTAAACCACTAAGCTTTAATTTTAAACCGTTTTGCTTTAAAGTTAAACCTCTTACCTAAGAATGTAAACCACAAACCAAATGGCATCAAATATTGAATAACTAGGCTAAATGGTATATAATTTTGAACTAAAAATTAAAAGTTTTATCCATTAAGCTATTTTTATAATCCAAGTGTCTTTAAACAACTAAGTTTTAAATTTAAACCGTTAAGCTTTAAATTTAAAGCACTTTCCTAAGAATTTAAACCACTAAGGTTTAAATTTAAACCACTAAGGTTTAAATGTAAACCACTTTCATAAAACTTTAAACCACAATGCAAATGGCTTCAAATTTTGAACCACATGGCTAAATGGAATTAAATTTTCAACCACAAGGCTAAATGGTATCAAATTTTTATCCATTAAGCTCTATTTATAATCCAACTCTATTTAACCAACTATGTTTTAAATTTAAACCCCTAAGCTTAACATTTAAACCCCTATGTTTTAAATTTAAACCACTAAGGTTTAAATTTAAACCACTTGCCTACAACTTTAAACCACAATAAAAAAAGGCATCAAATTTTGAACCACATGGCTAAATGGAATCAAATTTTGAACCACAACTCTAAATGGAATCAAATTTTGAACCCCTAAGCTAAATGACATCAAATTTTGAACCCCAAGGATAAATATTATAAAATTTTGATCCAAAATTTATGTATTTTTATCCATTCAGCTCTATTTATAATCCAAGTCTCTTTTACCCTCAATGTTTTAAATTTAAACCACTAAGCTTTAAATTTAAACCACTTGCCTTAAACTTTAAACCCCAAGGCTAAATGGTATCAAATTTTTATCTATTAAGCTCTACTTATAATAAAACTCTATTAAACCAATTATTTTTAAATTTAAACCTAATTTCTTTATTCATCAAAAATTTTAGACCAGAAGTTGTTAGTGGCAAAAAAAAAAATTATATACTTTATTTTTAGGTGTGACTATGCGCCGCGGCCCATATCAATTAGAGCCGCGGCGCCCAGTGACAAATAATTGCTATTTTTTGTTTCATTCTGAGCGCCGCGGCTCTAATGTCTAAAGGTTCTGTGCGTCGCGGCGGGGAAAATGGCACTTGCCTAAAGGGTTTATAATCCAAGTATCTTTAAACAACAAAGTTTTATATTTAAACTGTTAAGCTTTAAATTTAAACCACTTGCCTAAGAATTTAAACCACTAAGCTTTAAATTTAAACCACTTTCATAAAACTTTAAACCACAATGCAAATGGCTTCAAATTTTGAACCACATGGCTAAATGGAATCAAATTTTGAACCACAAGGCTAAATGGTATCAAATTTTTATCCATTAAGCTGTATTTATAATCCAACTCTATTTAACCAACTATGTTTTAAATTTAAACCCCTAAGCTTAAAATTTAAACCCCTATGTTTTAAATTTAAACACCTTGCCTAGAAATTTAAACCGCAAGCCTTAAATAAATAAGATTAACTGATAAATTTGTCATAATTTAAAGATGATAATCTATCATCTTTTATAACCTTTTTCTGTCAAATTCATCTCTCACTAATATCAATTCCTATTTTTCATAAATTAAATAGATAATAATATAATAAAAAAACAAATGTACTTTAATAAATGTATAAACATTCTTATCCACAAGTCCACAACGCAACAAATATGTATAACATTGCATCTTTATAGTCTTTAGACTGCAACAGATAACAACAGTTCATGCTTTCATGCATAATGCACTGTACTCAAGGACAATAATCAATCTCAATGATCATGATATCTATGCAATTCACAACTCAATGTTATCCTTCTTTTAGAATTGGTTGGCTTTTACAATTCTTTCTATTATGCCCCAATATTCCGCAATTTCCACACTTGACTATTCGAACATGCTTGGGAAATTCTCCTGTTGATGGAATTCTTTTTTTCTTGGGACGTCCTTGTTTTACTTTGAATTTTGGAGCTTTCATGCTATCTCCTATAATTTCATCTGGGACACTCCAATCATCTTTATCTGGAAGAGGATTAATTGATCTTGCATATGTCTCTTTCAAAACAGAATTTTTATACCAATTTGAGCAAAATTTGTACTTGTCCAAGTACTTGCTTTCAATTGTTGCAATAGCATGTGCACATGGAATTCCCTCTAGTTGAAATTCATTACCTGTGCATATATGTTGTTCCAAGTCGACAACAAACACTCGATCACCATATGTGACACTAGATTTCATTGCATCAATTGCATCTACCTGTGAAACAATACAATTATTAAGCAATAAATTTAAAATCCGAACAAAAAGAAAATAAATGTAACTTTAATAACATACCTTCATTCGAAATGTCACATCAAGTTTGATCTCCATTTCATCATTTGCCCATTTTGTCACCTCAACAAATTGGTTGATTGCTGCTTCTTTTCTTGTTGAAAACCATCTTTGGAGCATCTCTCTTATAGCTTCTCTTAACGACGTTATAGGCAATTCTCTCGCATGCACAATTGCTGCATTTATAGATACGGAAATGTTACTTGTAAGAATGTTATACCTTTTCGTTGGAAAGAATGGCCGAGCCCATTTTTCTGGTTTTGCTTCCAAAAGATAAGTCGTCATTTCAGGGCTAATTTTCTGTAATTCAGCCATGGCAGAATAATATTCTTGAGCTGAGTACGCTCTTGAAGCAGTTTCAAATATGGCATGCACATGTAATCCCCTAAACTTAGTCCTTAGATTTTGCTTCAAATGATAAATACAAACTCCATGATATACACCAGGATACACTTGTTCAACTGCATTTTTGATGCTTTTATGCCTGTCAGATACTATGCACAAGTTTTCTCGATCTCCTATTGCTTCTTTTAGTCTTGTAAAGAACCATATCCATGCATTGTCATTTTTTGAATCCCCCATTCCAAAGGCGAGCGGAAAAATTTGATTGTTTCCATCTTTAACACAAGCTGCATACAATGTACCTCCACATTTCGTCTTTAAAAATGTTCCATCTACCACTATAACTGGTCTACATTGCTTCCATCCATCTAATGAAGCCCCAAAAGCAATAAACATGTATTTAAACTTGTAAAATTTAAATTAAAAAACAACCAATTCCTAGAGATGTAAGATATGGATTGTAATCAGTAAAGCCTTTAATATAGGAATGAAAATTATAAATATTATTAATACCTGTTTTCTTCATCTTTACATACTCTTGTGATAGTTCCTGGGTTGGCCAACTTTAGCATATACAAATATGAAGGCAACAATGCATAACTTTCCTCATTTGACCCTCTAACATCATCAGCTGCAAGTGTTTTTGCTCTCCAGGCTTTATTGTATGTTACACCTACCCCATGTTCATCTCTCATGTCTCTTAT
This sequence comes from Humulus lupulus, assembly GCF_963169125.1. Lineage (NCBI taxonomy): Eukaryota > Viridiplantae > Streptophyta > Magnoliopsida > Rosales > Cannabaceae > Humulus > Humulus lupulus. The sequence continues at coordinate 33,806,442 of NC_084794.1, forward strand.
TATTTGCCTTGGTCGATAGGTTGATCCTGGGTCACGAAACTTTTCTTTGAAGTAACTACTGATGACTTTTGCACTTGCTTGTCTATTTTCAAAATTTCTGTGATTTAAGGAGCATGTGTGGTGTTTATGGTATTTGATAACTCGAAAGTAGTCTGATACTTTTGAGCTTCTTGCACGTACATACCAGCCACAATTCTCATCTATGCATTTTGCCCAAAATGCTTCTGAACATGATTTTTGAATTCTGTACTGAAAGTGTTTCTTGATGGCTATTTTCGCAAGTGTATGTTTTAGATCAATCTTATTCTTGAAAACATAATTGAGTCTTATGTCTTCAATCTCCATATTCGGCAACACATGCAGAGGTGATTGAGCTTCTTGCCCGTGTTCTATAAATGTGTTGGATTCTTGTGTTGAGGCGCTCTTCATCTTGCTAGTGCTTGCAGTATTCGTATTGGGGTCTGTGAGAGTCAAACTGTGACTTGTTGCATTGCTTGCTAAAGCAGATGGAATGCTAGCTTCTCTTGGCAAAGAAATGGTTTGATTTCTCTGTTCTACTTCAACGATGAAAGGACATTTTTTCAACTCTTCTACAGTCTTGTTCAAGTTTAGATAAACTTGTAAATTCTCATCACTTTCTATCTTCATTCCTTTGCTTGTATCCATATTTGCATCAAAAATCAAGTTTGTTGAAATCAATCTTTCATTCAATCTGAGCTCTTTGTATATCTTGTTTACCAATTCCACATACTTGATATCCTTTTCCACCATCAATATTTTCACTTCATGATCAATGTATTTGTTGTTTGCATTCCATCTTCCGTTAAAAACTACAACTAACATTATCTTATCCATTTCCTGCAATAAAAAATAACAACCATGAGAGCTTATTGCTTTATCTTGGATAGAAATTAAAAAAAAAAATCAATTCAATATACTTTTTGCCTTAACTTCACTCATCTCAAGGCAAACACAATTTTTGCAAAACTAAGTGTCAATAATATTTGTGACTCAATAAGAAGAATCAAAGTAACGCAAAAGATGTTTTATCGTGAAGAAGAAGATAATAATGTTATTTTACAACAAAATTTAAACCTCAAACATTCAATGGCTAAAAATTTAAACTAATACTTTCATAATTTACAACATTGTTCTTAAAATTAGGATTCAATGTGCTGAACAACAAAGACATATTTTTTAGGATGCTGGAAATAATTTTGGCAAGAGAAATGGATCTCAAAAAGAAAATGACAGAAATAAGACAAGTTGAAGAAGTGCTAAAGCAAAGGCTGGTCTCATCAGAAGAACAAGTATATTGCATGGGAGATGAAACAGAAGATGTTCAGGAAAAATTGTTTGTGGTGGATAATATGGCTGTGGTTTCAGTGGGAATTTCAAAAGAGCTGTTGGATCAATTGCAGACACTCCAGGTAAGTTTAAAAAGTTCAGCTACTCGGCTGAGATCAAAGCTGGAAAGCAGCAATGCAAAATTTAATGACTTGCTTGTTACATAGACAAACAAACTAAAATCCAATTTGAGAGATGCTGAAGATAAAATAATTCTTGCCAATTTAAAAGCCTTTACTTTGGGGTGATAAGGTCAGATTGTCTGATAAAGAGCTGAAAGAATCTGAGTTTCTGCTGCTGAATGCAAAGTATTCTGCAGATTGGAGTCAGGAAGAGCTTAATGCTCTATGTTGCATAATCAATGAAGTACCATCTTGCACTTCTATAAGACCAAGAAAATGAATAGCAAAAAGTATATATATTGTGTAGTTGGGAAACAAAGAAAATCGCTAAAACTCACTTACTCATGACATATCCATAAAATGAATTAAGAATGCACTTTCGAGAGAGTTGTAAAGAATCATATAATAGTTTTTAGTTACCATTTTTATTACATATAATAAAAATAGTTCATGATCTTCCAAAAGTAAATAGATGTTATTCTTTGCATAAGATTTTTTGTAATGTGATAGATCTTTCTTAGGTAATAACAATTATATCTTAGTTTCCAAATCCAATAATGAAATTTCTCAAGAACAACTTTATTAATAACAATGAAAGATTTACAAATGAGCATATGAGAGGCTCAAACTCTCGTACCACAGCCTTTCAAGAGGGCTGATATCTCCACCAAAGTTTAAATTATAAATCAAGTATATTTAAACCCTTAGTTTTGAAATTTAAACCATTAAGCTTTACATTTAAACCACAAGACTTAAAATTTAAACTACTTGCCTTAAAATTTAATCCGCAAGTCTTAAATATCTTAAAATATGAACAACTAAACTTAAATGGCATCAAAATTTAATCCACAAGGTTTAAGTTTTATTCATTTAGGCTTAAATTATAAACATACTCTATTTTAATCTATATAATGTAATGTATGAATCTAATATAAAAATTTTATAATTTTAAACCAAATGTCTTAAAACTTAAACCACTATTTATAAATCTGAACCACAAGGCTTAAATGACATCATATTTAAACCACAATTTATAAATTTTTATTCATTTAACCTTAAATTATAAACCAAGTATCTTTAAACCCCTAGGTTTGAAATTTAATCCATTAAGCTTTAAATTTAAACCACAATGCTTAAAATTTAAACCACTTTCTTTAAAATTTAAACCGCAAGCCTTAAATGGCTTAGATCAAATGTTTCATGGCATTTGTTTGGTAAATTGCAGACACCCCAGCTAAGTTTGAAAAGTTCAGCTACTTGGCTAAAATCAAAGCTTGAAGGTTCCAAGGAAGAATTGAAGGCTAAAGAAAATTATTTGAGCAAGCTGGAAAGGAGCAATGCAAAATTTAATGACTTGCTTGTTGCATAGACAAACATACTAAAATCAAAATTGAGAAATGCTGAAGATAAAATCATTCTTGCCAATTCAAAACCCTTTACTTTGGGTGATAAGGTTAGATTGCTTGTTCAGCTACAATGTGCAATAACATATGCCAAAGCTAGTCAAGACAAACAAATCCTTCTGTATTCTACAATAGCTGAGCAGTGAGGGCAGAGAAGCCAGACAAAGGAGTTTTCATTAGAGGGGCGGGAGATTCTACCACTGGAGCATTTCTGTGAGAAGTGTCGGAAGGCATTGAAGAATCAAGAAAGTAAAAGAATCAAGGGAAAGCTGAAGAAGAAAATTAATGTTTTTGGTTGATAGCATTTAAAGAATAGAACGTGTTTGATAAAAGCTCTGATAAAGTAATGGATTGAGCTACTGAGCTTTGTATTTATAGAGTTTCATTAATACACCAAAACAATTTTTTAACAGCTTTATCCAAACCTAGTTGTTCATTTAGGTAAACAGTTATATAAAAACAAACTCTAAATTAATTTAACAGAACCTTAGTATAATATCTAACATATTCACGCCAATCAACGAAAGCTTTCATTGAGTTCAAGCTACATACCTTCAACTTTAATGTCAGGATAAAATCTAATTCTTTGTTCAAGGTGGCAGCAGGTGTTTGTTTTCTTAGATCAAGGCTTGCTCTATCAAGTACAAACCTACAGAAAATATAAAATCAATTAAACCAACAATTTTGGACAAATAGGTACAACAATAATGATCCCAGAAATGGCCAGCACACATGTCAAACATCAGACAAGTTTAAGAATTTATTCCAGTATATTTAATTCCAAATCAAAGAGCCAAATGTAGCATTAAAATAAAAACATATAAATCCGAAAATCATATAAACAAAGATCAACAAACTCTTTTTTATACCAGAAATTTATAGTTTACATAGAGACATTTTATCAACAAACTCCTAGCACTATAAATTTGTGAAAATGAAGAAAAACTCTCCATGATAATGATAATGATCCCAATGGCAGATTTTTTGCAATATCATAGTCACAGTTTTATTGAGTAATTTTAACAAACACTTAGAAGGCATTTTAACTTATGTATAATATGGAATATTCAATTTCATTTAACTTCACTAAATTTTTATACACACATGAATGTTAATTTATATGTATGATTGTACAGTTCAAAAAAATTTTAAAAAAATAAAAATTGTGAAAGGAGGAAGAGAGAAATTTAGTCTCAAGCAAAGAGGAAGAACTCACCAAGCAGATTTGAGTGGCTGTGGCAGAGGAACAGAAGAGGAAATTTGATGAACAACAGTGCAGTGAAGAGGAAATCGCTGGTGGTGGAATATCTATGGGAGAAGGAGAAATCGTTCGATCGAAGAGGAAGCTGTAACTATAAAACCGGTATGAGTATGGGTAATATAGGAATCACAACTTTAAAAGTGGGTATATTTAGTTAAGATATTGATGGTGGATATATCTAGTTAAGTAGGTTTAAAAACGGGTAATTATGAAAAAGACCCTTGATTTTAAGTCTAATGGACTTATAATCAAATGGGAAATTTCACAGGCCTATAGCCCATGATAATTTCGACCTAGGGCTTCAAAATGGCTGTTATTTTATTGATTTTTTTAATTAAATTAAATGGCCTAATTGAGTCTATAAAAGGAGTGCTTAGAGAGAAGATTTTAGAGACGACAGATAAGTCACAAGTCAGATTTTCTGATAGTTTTATATTCTCTCTAAACACAAGTCCTTTTCTAAGCCACTTTGTTATTTTCTCTTCTTCTCTCTATATCTATCTCATGTGTTGAGAATTGCCCACACTAGTCTAGGTGGTTCTAAGGATTCATTGGAAGATCGTGAAGAAAATAGAAGATCGGTTCAGTTTCTTGATAATACTCTGCGACAGAGAGGATACAAGAGTTAGAGAAACTGAAGGAAGGACTCTTAATTCCGCTGCGTATACTGTAAGTATTATATTATTTGTTTCTCTTTGAATTCAATTTTAGAAACATGTTTTAGGCTATCTCGTATTAATTTGTTTAATATTAGATATACATGAAAATAAATAAAGATTCTGTATAAGCTTTTTCTAACATTAACAATATCCATCCATCAAGTTCTAATTCATTAAATAACTTCGAGCCATAACCCTAACCTCCGGGACCTTGAATTCTATCAATCCGGGTGATAAAATCCATCTCGAGCCTTAACCATTGAATTCCCAAGCCTAAACACCCTTAAAAACACAAACTAGCACTAAGAGTCGCGGCCCTACCCACAAGCGCCGCGGCTAGCCTCGAAACAGAGGTTAGCACCTCATTGACTCCCACATGGGCCGCGGCGCGCACACCAAGCGCCGCGGCGCGCATGAACTTCTCAGCCTTCCATGGCCGCACACGCACACGGGCCGCGACCCTCACCTCCAAACCCAGAATTTTCATCATCTTCCCTATATTTTTTTCCTCAAACTAACTCACCCAAAGCTTATCTAACAGACCCAGATAATTAACACAAACATTCCAGCTCAATATCAACATCAAAACCCCATTAAAACCTGCTCCAAAACTCAACTAAAATACCCAAAAACAGACCAAGTCCTACCCACATGCATAACCCAAAAACACAACTGAAATCCAAGCATAATCCCCATAATTAGAGCTTACCTTGCTGTGCTATGCTTCTGAACTGATTTCCCCAAGTGCCCAGCTTAACTCCTTAATTCTAACAGCTCAAAATCCTCAATCCTTGGCTATTTCCACCAGAATTTCCCTTTGATATGCCTTAGAGAAAGAATAGAGTGAGAGAGTGATGAGAATCTATCCTTAACTGAAAAGAGAGGTATATGTCGGTTTCCCAAAGTTTCTAAATAATTCTTCCTTTTTGTTTTACTTAACTTAAGTCTATAGGGTTACCTCAAGGCTCGGGGTACCAAAACGTCCCCGATGGCAAAATGGTAAATTTCCCAAATATTCCCTCCTAGACATTCTAACCTCAAATATATCTCCAAATAGTTATTTTCATAACCTGATTACCCCATAATATATCCAATACCCAAATTACCCCTCGACTCGCCCCGAGTCGGATTCTCAACCCCGTTGTGACTTTCTAGCAAACCGCTCCCCAGGACTGTCTCGGGTCGTGCTGCACAAACATATTACATATATATAGCATTTATCACTTTTATGCCCCTAATATCCAGACGGAGCCCACATGCACATTTAACTCAACTAAACATGCATCATTATCATATATTCACATAAATCCACATATTAGCATATTAAATCATTTATTGCCTTCCAGGCACACTAATCAAGGCCCTAAGCCCGATTAGCAAATTCGGGTCATTACAGGTTGGGTAGAGAAGAACATGATGAAGAAAGAGAGGAAGGAGAGAAAGAGAGAGGAGAAAGAAATATTTTTTTTTATTAATATATTTAATACTTTAAATTAATTAAAATGATATTTTATTTAGTTTTTATTTTAAAATCTTTTAAAATATATTTTTAATTATTAAATGATGAAGCCCAAGGGTATTCTTGTCATATTAAAAAATTGCTTGACAAAAATTGGGTTCAAGGTATTATTTTATTCCATTTTGTAAAACGCAGGGTCTGAATTGTAATTTAACAAAAAAGAGGCTCCGATCGGTAGCTTTTGCACAACATAGGATCCAAAATGGTATTTGCTTATTTTTTATATTCCTTCATTTTTTTTTTCCAAAAACACGACCTAGAGTTTTCGAAGTTTCTTAATTACAAAAAATACGATGTAAAAAAACAACTAAAAATTAACTAGACATAAACCCTACTGCATAAAACGGTGTCAAAAAACTAACTAAAAGACAATTAGACATAAACTCACTATATCAACTCAAAATAAACTAAAAAATAACAAAGTAGCAACCTCGAAAAGTTACCAGTGTATTTTAAAAGTGTCAAAAATAAATTAAAAATACATCTCAAAACAACTAAACTTATACAAAAAATAAACTAAAAATTAACATGACAAAAAAACTAAACACAACTTTTTTTTTTTTTAAAAAAAAGTAATGTATGTATACCCAAACTAAATTAAAAAAATATACCCAACATTTTCCAAAAAAAAAATATATACTCAATTATAAAAATTAACTAGATAGAAACCTAAAATATACATAGGAAAACTAAACATGAAAAAAAATTACTAAAATCAACCTAGAAAAGTTACCAAAAAACAGAAAGATTATTTTTTAAAAATATATATCTATACTATATCCTAAACGCGGATAGGTTGCTGTCATCTATCTTTCATTTTCCAATTTATGCCATAGTACTCTTCCCCATGGTTTAAGTGATTATTTTTTAATTTTCACTTCATTAGTTGGGTACTATTATAAAATAAGTATGTTTTTTATTTTAGGATAATTTTTTGGTAGAGGCTTTGGAAAATGCCCATATTGTATGGGCGTTCATTCGTAAGAATTATAACCTAATTTTTTTCATGACCGTGTATATTATAGTTATAGCTGACATCCACTAATTTTTGGGAAATTTTGAATAATTTACAGTGTCCAAATCAGAGTTCAAATAGTCAATTGTACGTGTGACTAAGTTTTTTTATATGTGTGGAAAACATACTATTTGAAAACTCTGATTTGGGCACTCAAATTATTTGTAATTTTCTGAAAATTAGTGAAATATCTGCTATAACTACAGTATACACTTTCATGAAAAAATAATTGAGTTCTAATTTTTTTAAATATTAGAAATAGAAATGAACCTACGGTAGGGACATTTTCTATGCCCTACTATAGAATTATCATATTGTTTGAGATATAATTTAGTATTTAGCTGAAAATGCTATATGTTTTGTGTGGTTCTTCGCTTCTTATTACCGTACTATTCAATTATTTATATTTCATTCTACTGAAAAAAAAAAATATCATTATCAAGAGGAATACAAAATCTTCAAACAATGGCCCATGTCTCCTACTCTAAAGAATATGTCATTCATAAAATGATCCATAAGGAACATGAACAAGGAAGTACAAGTTTACCATTAATGAACTACTTGATATATCTGAGTCTTCGGACAATTAAAATCTGGTCAGGAACTGCAAATGTTATATATGTAAATATGGTTTATACATTTTTACATCATGTGTTTTGCCTCATTACTTATTTGGACTTTGTGTTTTGATAAATTATTTTTTAGATTCTGTTTTTGTAAAATTGTTTAAATAAGCTCCTAAACCTGATTTTGATGAACAAAAAATTGAATATAACAACACAGTTATTAGGCAGAATGACTGTATTTTTGTTCTCTAAGTTGTTAGTTTGATGAATTATTTGTGATTTTAGTTCAAAAAACTTTGATCAAAATTGGGTTTATATGTCTATTTGAACTATTTTAGAAAACGCATAGTCTAAAAAGTAATTTGTTAAAATACAGAATCCAAACAAATAATGAGACAAAACAGAGTCTAAAAAAAGCATAAATCCATGTAAATATAATGTACAAGAGTATGAGGTACATGAGCTACTTTGCTTTTGATTGTTGGTTTTTTTTTTTTTTTGGGAAGTAACTCATAACTTTTGGTTATATACCTCGATTAAAGAATATGTATGTACATAACCATATCTAGGTGTATCATCCTTTTCGTGTAAATGTTTTATCTACGTACTGCTCATAATTTTTGTTGTCTCTTAGATTGTTGTAAAATCTGGATTAACTCAAGATCAAACAACCAAACTGTTATAATATTTAAGAACTTATCACTGAAAACAATGGCACTTATAATACAAACTTTTATTGTGCATAAAACAGAGTTGTAAAAGTTAGAACAGAATCAATTCGGACATATAAACTAAACACAAATGAATTATACTGGTTCAAGAACAAAGATCAATGTGATCTTTGACTCTACATCTAGTTCGAACACTATCCTTTTATTGAATAAGTCTGTAGCAAAGAGTACAACACAGTTGAGAAGTGGATCTTCAACTAAAGAGTCTTCAATAGAGAAATATCTCAAACACTCAATCCCACCCTTGAGCCTAACACTTTCCAACAGTAGTGTTAGCTCAACTACAAAACTCTTTGATCTTACACTCTCTTTCTCTCTCTCTTGCTTCTTGATTCTGAATATCACTTTTACTCTCTTCTTGTCCTCTGTTCCAGCCGAAGGCCCTAGCTAAAATAGAACTGAAAAGCTTCTAACTGAAAGCAGTTAAAACAGTTATGATTTAAAGGAATAATAAAATACCACATAGATAAAATAATATGTATGTATATAACTATTCAGATGTATTATCCTTTTAATGTAAATATTTTATCTAAATCACTATCATAGAATCTTTTACTTGGAAAATAGCTAGTTTTCTTTATTTATATATTTTTTCTTTAGTTTCATGGTTTGATGTCTAAAATGAAATGGATACTGCTAGCAGACTTTTAGATTTCTAAAATGAATTCTTTTAGCGTTTATATAACACAGCTACTTTCCCTATTTCACTTATTTTATCTGCAAAACTTTATTACTAAAACTTTCACTTCTTTTAATAATAATAATGAATTACTTTTAAGTTTTTATTTTGACCTATATTAGCCCATGGTGGTAGTAACTAGTAAGCATTGTATCACTTCAAGAAATAAAAAAATAGTATTTTAAATTGTTCCAAGCCTTTTTCAGATATGCTTCCACTTCGTAGATTCCTGACACATGACCACATATATGGCACATCTTCCGAAGAATCCTCAAAAAGGTATTACCACACCGAGGAGTCATCGTAACCCGAGTAAATCACCAAAGAAAGGGACTCGGTGCCCTCCATGAGTATAGGAAGCCCCCGAGGCCAAGCTCGAGAAAGAAGCCTTCACACCAACATCTCGGAAAGCCCAAAGAATAATCTCGCTAACAATTCAGCAAGATTCTCGGAGACTTGGGGCCACAAAGGATACGCCCCACACAGACTTCATTTGGGAAGTGGTCCGTGGTACCAATCCGTTAGGATTTCGAGGACCACCTCCTTTTCTAGGTTGGAAGGTCGTCCAATCAACCCTACCACCTAGTGACACGTGCTTGGTATTTAATATGTGGGGAAATCAATGTGAACTATTTTAATCTTAATTACTCATTAACCAATCCCCTCATGCTGCTTATAAATAGGATTATGTCAAAGTAAACGCTTTTATCATAATTATATTAAAAAAATATGTTTAACAAAGGAGACCTTAGAATTATGCCAAGAACACAACTATTGTGACTATCAACACAATTTTGCAACCTACAAAAAGAAGTAAAAAAATAATAATAAAGCACAAAATATTTAGAAATAGTAACATAATAATAATTTTATATAAATATATTTTGAGAGGAGAACAATTAACATAACATACTTTTTATTTTATATAACAAAACAATTGACTGACACACATATTTTGACACTAAAACTTCAAGGCATGATTCTCTCAAGGATAAATACTTACTTTGTATTCTGTGTTTTATCGAAATACATATTTAGTGTCAAATATTTTTAATAATTCTCATTTGGTACTCTGAAATTTGAAATTATACATATTTGGTACCCTAAACAAAATATCGAATAATAAAAAAATATCAATATGATTAAACTATTCTCAATTATATGAGTTTCAAATTCAAATTTAATTACATAGTTATTTATGATTGATGACAGTGTGATCATATTGATAAAATTTTATTATTCAAATTTGAGGAGTACCAAATATGTATAATTTTAAATTTTAGGGTACAAATGGTTGAAAACATGATTACCAATTATGTATTTCGAAAAAAACACATTATACAAGTAATTACCTTTCTTTTAATGCACCTATGTCACCAAAATTACTTTTACTTGGCTCATTGGAGAGAGATCTCTACTGTCAACGACCAAGTTCTAACGTAGCTGTGAACTCGTTAACGGATAATGCTTTACTCGAAGATCCTGTAGATGAAAGAGATTTTCTGACAACAAAGGCTGGTTGCTTAGGATTTGGGAGCGTTGCTGTGTCACTCCCAAGCATGAAGACTGCATTTGACATCGTGGGACGATCATCTGGGTCTTCTTGTACGCACAATAGTCCTACATTTATACATCTCAAGAATTCATTTGCATTACACGTTTTGCTTAGTGCTACATCCAGAAAATCCAATGCCCTATTTTCTCTCCACAATTTCCATGCCTACAATCAACAACCCAATTCAAAACTTAATCAGGTTTAGCATAAAAATCATTTTCTAAATGAGGGAATAAATATTTAAGAGGTATAAATGAGTTTAATAACACTTACATAACCTAGAAGGCTCAAAACTTGATTTGACTGATAAAATCCTGTGTTTTTCTTCCCACTAATAATCTCAAGGATGACAACACCAAAACTGAACACGTCGGATTTGATTGAGAAAAATCCGTCTAATGCGTATTCTGGAGCCATATAACCACTGGATAGTACCAATTGGTTGTTATTTTTTAGTATATTAAGATACATAATTAAGTGAACTTATTTCATGTGAAAAAGGCAAGTAAATAAATAGAATGGTGTAGCTCCTAACCACAAAATACTCACTATGTTCCTACTACTCTGGCTGTGGTTGCTTCAGTTTGTTTGCCTCCAAAAATTCTTGCCAAGCCAAAATCAGAAATTTTTGGGTTCATCTCTTCATCTAGTAGAACATTACTTGTTTTTAAATCTCTATGAATAATCCTTAATCTTGAATCATGGTGAAGATAAACAAGCCCTCTTGCAATTCCTAGTATGATGTTAAAGCGCATCTCCCATTTCAGCAGCACACATAATGTTCGATCTTCCAAGATTATAACATAAGTTTAGTAATACTATAAACTACAATAAGACAAACGATTATAAGAAAAATAATTTTGTTTTTCCTTTGATAATAACAAACTTCTCACCAAATATGAATAGGTCTAAGCTTTTGTTGGGCATGTATTCATAGAGTAATATTTTTTCATCTCCTTGAATACAATAGCCTAGCAGTCGAACAAGATTCCGATGCTGAAGTTTAGCAATCAACGTAACCTCATTTTTAAATTCTAACAAGCCTTGTCCTGATCCACTGGAAAGCCTCTTTATAGCAATTTCATGTCCTCCTGGAAATTTTCCCTGAGGGAAAGTTCAAACAAAATAACAGTTCAGGTCTCATTAAATAACTTACAGAAAATTTAGTCTTGTGGTTTCTATACGCTAACAATGAGTCTTATCATTTTATTTACCATATAAACCGGGCCAAACCCTCCTTGTCCAAGCTTGTTATCTTCTGAAAAGTTATTTGTAGCGACCAGTATGCTTTCCAAGACAACAAATGGTACGTCTATGTTTTTCTTCTCTTCTTCTTTAAATTGACCTGTCTGTATAAAGTCTACAATACTCCTCTCACTGTCATATAAGTGAACGGCTTGATTTACTTCAATGCTTCCCCTAGTTCCTGCTTGTTAAGATGATTAAGTAAAACTAGTTACTCATTATTTGGAGGAAAGAAATTCAACAAAGTTATGTTTATGTTGACTTGCATGCTACTTACCTGTTATGTTGACCACATTTTTTCGTCTCAGGAAATATACAGAACAAGCAGTGCACGAGATGCTCAAAGCAATTGCTATAGACCCCAAGATGACTACATAATACTTGATTTTTGATGAAAATCCTTTTGGTTGTTTCAAAGATTCGAATCCTGTAATGAAGATATAACACTACAAATATGTAAGAGGTCAGCAGAATGACATGCAACCATGTTTTTTAAACATCTGTCTAATTATTTTATGGCAGACAGCAGAGTTTAGCGAATGTCTTTACACTTTGGTATAACATCATTCATTTAGTACTCTGAGGAAAGAAACTTTTAAGTTGAAAGAGAAATTTTTTGGGGCAATCCTCATGCCCTATAGAATTCTTTTCTTGTTGTATCATTTGTCAGCATGATCACTTTCCTAACACATGAAGCAAAGATATTTTTTCACAATGAAAATGTCAAGGGAGTTTTGTATTAAGATAGTACCCTCATAAGGATCGCACGAGATACGCTCCAAATTCCAATGATAATGCTCATTGCAAGTGCACCTTCTTTTTTCTTCTTTTGTTGCATTACCGCAATGTGAATTTAGCCAATCGGTGCAGTCCGCAGGTTCATCACAAGCTGGTGGTCTTGGCGGTTTCCACTGGAGTTCTACCTCTATTGGTCTCCTATAATTATAAGGGAAAATATTAGAATGAAGAGTACTCTGCTCACTACTACATCCCCTGGTGACATTATATGATAAAGACTGGTTGACCATCATGATAAACTTTTCACAATCCAATTCTTCCACATGAACAGAGAACTTTTTGTATTCTGGTTTGATGTTTGTGACTCGTCTCTTGTCATCGCCTGCCTTAAAGAAAACTTGCCCATAATCGGTATCACAGGTGAAATTGCCGTATATCGGATCACCACAACCAGAGCTTGTGCTCAAAGGATAGGGGATTAGATTTGCACCACAGGGCTTACAGCTTCTTAAACCCGTTTCTGTAACGCAATAACCAAAATAAACATTTTGATTATTAGCAAATGTCTTCAAATAAACTATAATTCTAATTAGATCACTCAGTTTATCAGTTTAAGACGGAGAGAATGAATGGATTGTACCTACCTGTATCAGAAAAAGCCACACGAACATTGATGTCAAGGCCACGACCATTGTCCTCTTGAATATTGTCTAGTCCATCGGTCCATATCCAGCACAATGGTGTTCTGCTGTAGGAGTCATTTACAAATGAATAAGCGTCACAGCGACAATCTTGGCAATTACTGCTACATTTTTCTTCATCGTCTGCATGAACACTCTCACCAAACTTTCCTGCTTTAATATTTTTCAAGTTTATGAAGGCTTTTACCGCATGGCAGCGGTTATCTGATCTACTTTTGCAGCCACCCGTAAAGTTTCCAGAGTCCCAACTACTTTGGTCTTTGGGTAGAAATCCAGGTAAGCACTTGCACAAGATGGCATTCTTACTATTGCAGACACTAAATTTACCACAAACTTCAAACACATGGCAAGGATCACTTGGTTCCGAAAGAGTAGAGCAGTTAGCTACGCCATCATAGCACGTATGGAGTTGTATCTGTCCATCGGCGCTCATCACCAGCCTGCTGTTAATGTGATTAGACACATTTGGTAATAGCTTCTTAGAGTACTGCTTCGAAATTCTGCTGAAATTCGTTAGCAAGTCGTATGCGACGGGTGAAATTTCATTAAAGCTGTATGGATATTCTGAGGATTGACTTATACTTTTCCAATGTATCACGTTTGAAAACCCTCTCAGTATCATGTACTGGTACGCTTCTCCTTTTGGATCAATCTGCAGGAAGGTGAAATTCCCCGGTGCTGGGTCATTTTGACTTGCCCATGAAGTCAACTTCATCTTGCTAGTCATGATCATACCAGGAAGAAATGTATTAGTAGGATTAAGAAAGCTTTGCCATACATGTGTTCCATTTCTATTATGGAATACATCACTCAAAACAAGGTTCCCAGAATCCATGAGCGTCACTTCCCTCTTGGCAGGTGGCTTTATATCACTAACACCGTCGGCTGTCCAATAATCATCGTTGTCATCCGTTAGCTTAAGTTGTCCTTCATCTGAAACGACAAGAACTCCATTGGTATTTAGCAGTGGTTTATCGCGGTTGGCAACCCATACGACAATCTTTGGTGATACGTTGAAATACCAAATGCCCAAGTACCTCATATTAGAAGAGCTTCCTTTTGGGGTAAAAAACCCCAGTTCGAATCTTTTTCCGGGTGAAACATGGGGATGGTAGTCATCCTTCACGATGGCATATCTAGAATAACACATCGAAAAGGAGAATGATAGCAAGAACATGGCAAAGAAGAGCTGTGGTGTAGAGCAGAGAAAAGCCATGTTGGCAGGGGAAGTGAAAAGAACAGAGATGTCTGGTGACGTTAGTAGTAATCAACAATTTTATTTTGCAGAAGATGAGATGACCAGGTCAACGTGCACAGAAATCACGAGTGTAGAAAAGTCTGATTCCTATTTTAACATAGAGTAGCTCCAAAAGTCTCAAAAATAATTAATGAGATTGATATTGAAAGGACGTGATTGGTATTGAGTGTCTCACCTATTAGATATATATTAAAAATATTAATAAATAATTCAATCATTTATAAAGATTATATTTTAAAAAAATATATAATTGCCATTTTTTATAAAGTGAAAATCTAAAACGTATTTCACTACTTGTTTTTTTATAAACATAAATATATTTTTTTATTAAATATATAATACTGATTGTTTTGAAAAACAAATACTTGATGATTAATAGAACTCAAATGTAGGTGTTTTACTTTTGACGTATTTATACTAATTAAATTGTTTAGTTAAAGGAGGATTTTTTATTATATATGAGAATATTTTTTACAGGGATCCACCTTAAGTTCTATCAGTTAGGTTTTCAGTGTTCTCGACCCGTGAATAGATTTTTGCACGATTTTTTTTATAATCGTGTATATTGTAACTATTTAGAGCATCCCGCAAATTTTCATAAAATTTTAAATAGTTTACAGCACCAAAAACTAAGTTCAAACATGTTGTTACACGCGTGACTAATTTTTTTTATGCGTATAGAAAACAACATGTTTGAATCTAGTTTTCGGTACTGTAAAGTATTCGGAATTTTTTGAAAATTTGCAGGATATATAGGACAATTCTTTTATAGGGGCTTCACTTTAAGCCCTACCGGTGGGGCTCTCAGTGTTTCTCGACCTGCGAACAATTTTCGGCACGATTTTTTTTTATGACCATGTATATTGTAGCTATTTAAAACATCTTGCAAATTTTTCAGAAAATTCCGAATAGTTTACAGTAGCAAAAACTAAGTTCAAACATGTTGTTTTCCATGCGCATAAAAAAATTAGTCACACGTGCAACAACATGTTTAAACTTAGTTTTCAGTACTATAAACTATTCAGAATTTTATAAAAATTTGCAAGATATTTTAAATAGTTACAATATACACAGTCATAAAAAAAATCGGCTAAAAAATTATTTACCGATAGAAAATTCTGAGAGGATAAAGTGATACCTGAATAAAAATTCTCATATATATATATATACACACATAAGGAGAGCATGTAATTTCCACGGAATTTCCATGAATGAAAATTCTCTACAAGTGAATATATATCTCAGAAGTTTCATTAAAGTTGAATGGGACTCGTCTGGGGCATGAAAAGCCGCGTTACTACAATGACTACATAACAATTTTCGAAGACCTTGACTTTAGTCCTTGCCACAACTTTTAAGGCAATATATTCCATTTCCAAATCATATTATTATGATTCCAGAGAGAAAAGAAAAGAAAGGACCATGCCCACCAAACTATTATCGCAGACTTTTACTACCAGTATTGCCAATTTTTTTCTGGATAAGATTATTTTAATGCCTCAGAATTTCGAGTGAGTATATATATATATATGAAGTCTATGTGAGTTTATTAAATTTCTTATATTTTATTCGCTAGTATACTGGGATGTAGTTGATCGTGTCGATGATTTAACTGTAATAATGAAAAAAATCACATGTCCCAAATTCCTGTCCTTTTTCCATCCCTCTAGTCACATTTTGACAACTCAATTAAAATTACATCACATTTTGACAACTCAATTAAAATTACATCTACACATTTAACGAATGTTTGAATTAATTAGCTCTGTTTTATTTATTTACATATATTTTTTTAATTATAAAAAAATTACCACCTCGCCTTTTTCTTTCTCTCATCTCAGTCAACTTTCTCCCTCTCTCTTTTCTTCTTCTTAGAATAACTAACAATATTATTTGTTTCATGTGCGCCCTTCAACAATTAATTTAAGGTGATTGAAATCTTTTTTTTCAAGTTATTACTGAGTGAGAGTTTCTCATAGAAAAATAGATAAAAATTCCTTTACAAATTACATTACTAAAGAAACCAAATACAGTTATAAAGGCAGCTTTTAATACCATCTTTTGCAAATAATAATATATATTATCCATTAAAAGTAGGAGAAAATCTAAGTGAGAGCAAATCGACAGAGAAGACATTTCTCAAGAGTACTTGTTTAAAGATCAAGTTCACAATACTGAAGTGAACTTAATTGCTAAAGTCTGAAAAAAAAAAACCCCAACAAAAATCTATTCGGATAACAAGAAAAAAAAAGCTCAAAGTACCACACTATCAACAATAACCAGAGACCAAAAAAATGAAATGCAGACCCATCTTCAGATTCTGTATATAGAGATCCACGACTTAGACACACTATAAGCAAACCAAGATATTGAAGAAGAAACAGTCTTATGAGTTTTAAACTCACAAATTTGACTGAAAAAATACAAATAAAAATTGAAGAAGATGAAGCGTTGTCAATGAGATGGAGAAAAGCAGTGAGTATCGAGGTGAGAGAAATAGAGGGACGAGGTGGTGATTTTATTTTTTATAATTAAAAAATTATATGTAAATAAATAAAACGGAGCTAATTAATTCAAACATCCGTTAAATGTGTAGCTGTAATTTTAATTAAGTTGTCAAAATATGATTGGAGGGACAAGGAAGGGAACAGGAATTTGGGATAGATGATTTTTTTTCGTTAAAATAGCGTCCAATAATCATTTTAAAAATAATAATTTGATGAGGCATCTAATACTACTGTTACTTATGCATAGTATTGTCAAAACAAGTCTCTAAAACAAAATAAACTCCAAAGCCATGTCTAATACCGTAGCTATTATTCAAAAGGGTAACTCCATGAATCAACCCTTTTTCACCATATATTTATGAATATAACCCCTTATTAATGTTTATCATATTAATGACCTTATAGGCACTTAAAAAGACATCAATACCCTTCAATAGATATTAAGTTGTTCTCTCTTTTGTTTGTCTTGCACGTACCTAGCAGTCATAGAAATGATCTACTCTCACAAAATATAGCAAACACATATTCTCTCTCAAATCATCAAATCTCAAAGGTCATCACCATTTTTTCGCACCAAGATTTAGAAAGTGACGTTATCTCCCACATCTCTTTTCTTCTCACCCAAGTTGAAGAAAATTAAATAAAAATCATCTCCCAAACTTGAAGAAGATTGAACATTTGATTTGATAATGAGTAAGTATTTTTTTTATTTATAGGTTATGGGTGTCTTGTGTAATAGTTTAAATAGAATTTTGGAACTACTATACACTAAAAAATCTGTGAAAAGAAATAATTTTATGTTGAGATGACGAATTTTCGAATGATTTTCGCGATTTAAGTCACCATGTTCACACTTTGTTCACACATTATTCACACTTTGTTCACACTTGGTTCACATTTTCGCAATTTAGGTCACTGCGTTCACACTTTGTTCACACATTATTCACACTTTGTTCACACATGATTCATACTTGGTTCAGACTTGGTTCACGAGTACTTAACACATGATTCACATTTGGTTCACATATGATTCACACTTGGTTCACACATAATTCACATTGGGTTCACACACAGTTCACACGCGTTTCACACTTGGTTCACACAGATGCTTCACACATTTATTTCTTGTTTCTTTTGGCTAGTTTTACCTAATAACCTTTGGATTTCGAACCTTTTGTCATATGTTATACAGGTCAAACACATATAAATATTGTGGTGTTATATAATGGATCGTGGGAACAAGTTTTGAACGAAGGTTGGTCATTTAGTGCTAAACAAAGCAAGGGTATGAAGGTGCCAAAGACTATCACTTACAATAGTCTTGTTGATCAATTGTATACTTTAATCGGAGCTGACAAGTCTCGTATTGATCTTGACTTAAATGTAATCTATCATTTTGGAAGTAAAGGTATCCCTCCATCTTTAATTAGTAATGATGATGATGTTGCTTTTTTTCTTGATGAGATAGGAACATCTATCAATCATCGGACACCCCTATGTGTGTCTACTATAGAGAAGAGAAGTAATGATCCTTTGGTTACTAAAACACGTGAGTTGTATACTATTCCTCCAGTTGCAACCAAAGTGAATGATGATTTTTGCATTGATGGCAATGAAGACAGTTGTGATGATGATAATAATGATGCAGATGGCGATGAAGACAGTTGTGATGGTGATAATAATGATGCAGATGGCAATGAAGACAGTTGTGATGATGATAATAATGATGCATTAAGCTCAGATGATAATGAAAATATTGATAGGTCTACCTGCAATGATGTACTTGTGAAGCATAATTTACAACAGTCAACCTCCAATGAAGTATTGAAGAGCCATGATTCCTCAAATAATAGAGGTCGTAAAGTAAGACAGGTTGGTGAAGATAATCTATGGAGTACTCCACTTTTGTTGAATCAAGGGGAAAAAGGCTCTACTTCAGCCTCAACAGCTCAATTACTGACATCTTCTTCGAGTATCAATTCGTGGGAAATAAAAGAGGGTCAAATATTTGAGAACAAACAAGAGTTGAAGATGAAACTCCATCTTTATGCATTAAAGAAAAACTTTGAGTTTAAAGTAAAGAAGTCTGCGAAAAATATATGGTGTACAGTATGTGTTGATGATAAATGCAAATGGAGGTTGAGGGCTACAAAATTGGTTAATTCCAATATGTTCGAGGTTCGTAAATTTTTCGGTGAACACACATGCTCATTGGATGTTCGACATAAAGATCACCGTCAGGCATCCCCATGGCTTATTGGACATGTCATAAGGAGAAAATTTGAGGGTGATGATGTTAATTACAAGCCAAGGTCAATTGTAAAAGATATGAGTTTATCATATGGAGTTCATATGAGCTATGCTAAAGCTTGGAGGTGTCGAGAGCATGCATTGGCTTACATAAGAGGTACACCAGAATCATCATTTCAGAAACTTCCCTCATTTCTATACATGATGGAGCAAAAAAATCCTAGAACTGTTACTCATTTGCAGATGGACAATGAAGGTAGGTTCAAATATTGCTTCATGGCCTTAGGTGTTTCTATAATGGGGTTTAAAACATATATTCGCCCAGTTATATGTGTAGATGGAACCTTCTTGACTACTCGGTGTGGAGGTACTTTGTTATGTGCCATTGGACAAGATGCTAACAAGCAAATATATCCAATTGCATTTTCAGTAGTTGACTCAGAGAATAATGACTCATGGTTGTATTTTCTACTGAGGTTGAAGGAAGCGATTGGTGAAGTGGAGAATCTAGTATTCGTGTCTGATAGACATACTAGTATAGCAAGTGCCTTGACTAAAAAATTTCCTGAGGCACACCACGGTGCTTGTATACATCATGTTAGCATGAATATCCGTGCGAAGTTCAAAACTGACCATTGCCATGAAGAATTCTTCCTTGCAGCGAAAGCTTATAGAAAGCGAGAGTTTTTACGCCATTTTGAGAAGATTAAATTCAAAGATCTTGCAATTGCTCAATACTTAGAGAATCAAATGGGTTTTGAAAAGTGGGCTCGTTCTTTCTTTCCTGGTCATCGATATAATTTAATGACTACAGGTATTGCCGAAAGTTGGAACAATGTCATTGCTGAGGCACGTGGGTGGCCAATTACTTGTCTCATGGAATTTATGAGGCACACTTTACAAAAATGGTTTTTCGAGCGTCGAACTGCAGCATCAGCGGCTACAAGTCCTCTTGCCACAGAAGTGGAAGCTAATTTGCGAAAGTTAGCAGACAAGTCCACTACCTCGTTCTCTTTTCCGTCTAGTCAGTATGAAATAACAGTATTGGATGGTGATCTTGATGGAAATGTCGACCTGAGGAGGAAAACATGTAGTTGTAGAAGATTTGATTTGACAGGTCTTCCTTGTGAACACGCTCTAGCTGGTGCTCGAGATCGTGGCATTAGTCCATATAGTTTATGCTCCAGATTCTACACAGTTGAAGCGTGGTTGTCAACCTATGGTGGATCTGTATATACGCTGGGTAATGAAGAATCTTGGGTGATACCAAATGACATAGGAAGTATGATGATAGCTCCTCCTTTAGTGAAGCAGAAGGCTGGTCGTCCAAAGAAGAAACGACGTTTATCAAAGGGTGAGAAGAATAGCAAACAACATAGATGTAGTAGATGTGGTGTCCTGGGCCACAATCGAGTGACGTGCACCACTGTTTGTCCCCCGCCGTCTAGACATGCTTAGTTTGTACTTTTATTGTTTTACTTTGTACTCTTCAATTGCGGAATTTGAATTTTTAGATTGGTTCGGTAATACGACTTTTTGTGTTAAAGTTTGTTGTTTCGGACACACCTAATTCATATTCACACATAATTCACACCTAATTCACACATAGTTCACACATTATTCACACATATTTCACACGCGGTTCACACATAATTGACACCTGGTTCACACCTAATTCACACATAGTTCAATGCCGATTCACACATATTTCAATCCTGATTCACACTTAATTCACACCCAATTCACACATAACTTAATAAGATAAAATTGACAAAGATTTATCCATTCCACTATTAAGATGAAATAAACGAAGTCATTCAATACCATTTAATGAGATGAAGTTGACATAGTTTATTCATACATTCAAAAGTAAGATACATATATTTAAATAAAAGACAACTATGGTTGTAAGTTATGGTAAAACAAATCTACACAAGTCTTTTTTCTAAAGAAATCCATGTTGTCGTCATTTACTTCGGATAGCAGTTTTTTGGCTAGCAAGTACTCCAGATGTTTGATGACATATACCCCACAATCGCCACTGCAAAGGAAATAAAGTTTTTTAATTATTGGAAGACCATCTTGATTATTGGAAGACCAAAGTTTTTTAATATAAATATGGTTAACAGAGTTATACCTAGTTTTGGTCTGTGGCACTTTTTCTGTGCCAAGTCTTGTGAACTCAAAACACACTTTCTCTGCTTGTAGTTGGACATCTTTCCTATGGCTTAACAGCCCACTGGATTGAATTAGAAATGGTAGCATTTTTCCCCATCTGCTCATTTTATTCTCAAACTCCTTGTTGGAGACCACAATGATATCAGAGTCATAAGCTTTTATAAGACAACTTGTCAATGATATCTCTAACAACACCCAATGTGTCCCAGAAAAATTAATTGGGGTAAACACTTCGTCAATGTCTTTCCAACTCCTTTTGAAATTGTTATCATCACCTACCAAGTAATCAAGCACTTCTTGTGGCCAAATGTAGCTTGATTTGATTTTCTTCTTATTGAATTGTTCCCAATGTGGTTCGAAGAACTGTTGGAACATAGAATCCACGATGGTGAATCTTTCGGAGTAAGTCTTCTTGTAAGTGTACACTCGTTCTTTCATCAACCCTAAAGCTGCATCAATGTGCTGCATGCCAAATATTATAAGTATATATACATTCAAATTATATATATTTTAAAAAAAATTATTTCAGTAGTCTTACCAGTCCGTCCAGCCATGTACGTGGTGTAAGTAGCTGAATAAACCATTTCGCAGTGCACGAACCAGCCAAGAGAGAAATAGGCTTATCATTCTTTTTTAAACCAATTACCCATTTCTTAAAACGTCTCATTTGCTTTTCGTCATATGGCTGTAGGGGATTAATTTCACAAGGATCAGTTACAATTGTCTTTGCTTTCTTTTTCTTCTTAGTTGGATCAGTAAACTCGGAACCAAAAATTCTTTTCGTTGGAACCCTCCTTCTCTTGAATTCCACCCCATCCATATCTCCAGGAGATACCACCTTACAGCTAGGGCTATCTTCTCCAACAACGTGCTCCATAATAAATGTACGGTGTGGTGAAGCAAGATGCTCATCTGATAATGAATCCTCAGAATCACTACCTTTACGTTGCGAGAGCACTAATTCAATTAGATAATCCAACTTCTCCTCCATTCTTTGTTGGTTACTTTTCAAAGTGTCAATATCAGCTAACAACTTTTCATGGTGGGTGTTAATTGGAGTTGGTATCTCTTTCTTGTCTTGCTCGTGACGATGCCCATCTGCTACATCGGGCTTTGTGGGAGATTCCTCATGTTCTTCCCTTTCAAACTCCAATTCCACATCATCGTCTACAAAGCTAATAACACGTCCCATGAGTAGTTCATCTGGTCCATGAATAATAGAGTCATGAAATTCTTTCTCTTCAGGTCTTGGATTGAGCGTGGCCTTCACAAGATTCTGCAACAAAATAATAAATTAATAAGGTATAAACATTACTTATAAATCACAAACTCAAATAAAATCTTAACGACTTACACTTTTTTTCTTAAATACACCTTCAATATCTTTCTCTTTCAGCATTTTATGCGCTGACCAGCTAAGCATTCTTGGAAAGGCAAGGGGTTTTTGATCAGCAAATGCAGAGAAATTTGTGAAAATTTCATAGGCCCAATATTGCAGAGCAATGGCATATCCATAAATTGTGTACTGAGGTGCTGGTCTTTTTCTCTTTTGCTCAACATTCTTCAAGTATTTATTCCTTAGCCTTTCCATATCTTTTGTCAAGCCGAATAATGTCTTCTCGTACGATAATCTCCCCCAAGGATAGTTGAAGAAGTCATCTTCATTTTCCACCATGGAAAGGACATCAATAAAGCATTTCTTCTTTGGTTCACTAGTTAATAAAAGAGAGTCTACCAAAAAAACATAGACCTAATTTCCATATGTCTTCTTTCACATCGCACCTTTTGAATCCATCTTCCAACTCTTCAGAAGACAAACATTCTTTATTGTTCAAGTATGTCTGGAGAAGTCTTTTACTCTTGGTCATTTCTTTATACTTTGCCTGATTCGGAGAAATTCCACAATTCAATCCAGTGATCAAACCAAATTCACTAATTCCAAACCTTGTATTCTGACCACAAATATTAAAATTCAAGCAATATTCGTTCTTTCCTCTACCAACAACTCTCCTAAGCAGTAGCTGGTGAATAATAACTCCAGAATATTGTAGAGGCGGAGCTAAGAAGAATTGCTTGAATGGTGACTGTTTCGCTCATTCCAACAAGTCAAATGTCGTGAACTTCGCTATTATTGTACTCATAATGCTCCCTCCCCTATACGCAGCCTTTGCTGGATAATGCCTTTCAGTAGGAAGCATGAGGAGTGACATCTGAAAAGGTAAATTAAATAAGCGCTTAATACATAACTCAGATATATTCACACTTTCTTCACATACGGTTCACACATTATTTACACATGGTTCACACATGGTTCACGCATAGCTCACCCAAATTCACACCAACCTCACATAGTTCACACATAGTTCACATATAGTTCACACATAGTTCACACATAGTTCAATCCTGATTCACACTTAATTCACACCCAATTCACACATAACTTAATAAGATAAAAGTGACAAAGATTTATCCATTCCACATTTAAACAACTTTTACAACAAGAGTAAAAATATATATTTTCGGTAATACATTTGGGGGTCATATAAAAATTTACTATTGAGGTACATTTTATGTACACTAGTTTAGAAACTCTACAGCAACCAAATCACACCAAAACCAAAATACCAAACACTGCAGCAATGACAAAAGAAAACACAGGGGAGTTCAGAGCATAAAGGTCTCCTAAGTTCATTTTGCTAGTCTTGCCATCTCAATTCGCTATTCTCAAAGAGTTACAGAGCTTCTCTTCTCTCTTTTTCTCTATTCTCTACCTTTTTCACCAGCCATCTACCGTACAAGTTTTCCATAACTCAGCCAATCATTTGCATCAGAGGTGTAATGATTAAAACACATCAGAAAATGATTGCCAAACCAATTCTGCAACCCCACGTGTACCAACTGCAAATTCTAGTTGTCAACTTAATTTTAAACCACCTTTTCTCCATTGTTGAGTTGTTTGCTTTGCCATAAATATATATCAGAACATGTGGTCTGAATATGATTATGATCCTCAACAATATTGCTCAAGACAATTGTTTGGACACTGTGAGATATTAACACATATTCTAAATATTTTTCACTCACTGTTGCTTTCCCATTGGCTGCAATTGCAGAACCAAATGCAACTTTGGCCAGCATTGCCATAAGCTATGTCTTACTCTTGACCACTTGGTACATATGGTAACTAATGTGAGAGACATCCTTAAATAACAGTTATTATAACTAAAACAAGCCTAATCATAGTGCATACCCCACAACAACCAGAATATTATTTCCTCAAAAGTTCCCAAAATACAGTCCCATTCCTCATTCTAGTCAACCTTCTCTTGGTTATATTAAAGAAATATATGTATATATATATATATTCATGATTTCAGCCGAGGCCATACCATAATACACATCACTTAGAAATTATTTCAACACTTCAAAATAAGACAGTACAATTTGATATTGACAGTATGTACAAGTTTCTCATCATACTCTTGCCTCACTACAAGGAAATAAGTCTAATAATGGCTTATTATAATCAAGAAAAGGTTAAACAATCACTTTTAATAGGGTTAGTTAGTGTAGTTTCCTTTTATAATTCACACATTATTCACCATAAGTTCAGAACATGGCTCACACACCATTCACACCAAATTCACACATGGTTCACACATCATTCTCACATTGTTCACCATAATTTCGGAACATGGTTCGCACATCGTTCACACATTATTCACACCAAATTCACACACTATTCACACGAAAATCACACATGGTTCACACCAACTTCACTTCATACATGGTTCACACCACAATCACACATGGTTCACACCAATTTCACACTGAAATTACATATGGTTCACAACAACTTCACTTCACACATGATTCACACTAAATTCACACCACAATCACACATGATTCACACCAATTTCACACATTGTTCACACTGAAATTACATATGGTTCACAATAACTTCACTTCACACCAAATTCACACTAAATTCACTCCTTATTTCCCAATTAAAACATGCCTCAAGTAGTTAGAAATTTAACCAAAGTACAAATTCAAAATAAACAAAGGAGTCATAATAACAACAAGGGATCCCAACAACAATACCTTGGGCTAGGGTATCGAGCTTGCAAGGGGAGTGTGGGGTCTTAGGTGTTGTAAACCTTGGGCTCCGGCGACATGGGCTCCGGCGACGTGGGCTCGACGATATGGCTGAAATGTGGGTGGGTTCGGCGTCGGGACCAAGTGGAGGGGATGGGTTCGTGGATTCGGGACCAAGAGTGTAAAAGGGGCTGGTGGCTATGGAGATGATGACGCAAGTGGGAGGAGGGACGAGGTGGGTGCTGGCCAGAGTACCACCGCAGCTTCGACGGGAATAAATCTGGGTTTGGGAGGGAGGGTTTTCAATGGACGGGAAGGGGGAAGAGTAAGAAACTGAAAGAGTTTTATTTGTTTAACAAAAGGGGTAATTTTGTCTTAAAGAGTTAAAAATGTGAAAAACTTTAACTAAGGGTTAGAGTTATAAATATAAGGCTGAATAGGGTTAGTTCATGGAGTTACCCATTCAAAATAGCGTATTTGTGAGATAAATACCACATGTTTTCAGTTTTATAGATTTATATACTACATTTTTTCGACGGATTAAATACCAAACGTTATCATTTAGACAATTTCGTGACTACCACTCTGTTAAATACTATTATGGCTGATTAAGATGCCAGGTATCATAATCTTATTAGTCCATTTCATATTAATTTTTTAAAAAGTAATTTCAACATTATTTAAAATTAGAAAAAATAATTAAAACATTAAAAAAAAGAACTCACTTTTCTTATTAAACCATATTATATATTTTACAATAATTTAATAAAGTTAAAAAAATTAATTTAACAACATTAATTTATATTAAATCAAATCAGATCACAAACAATTGAAAGACAAACACCTAAATAATTCCAAAATCCATATCTTAAATCAATTTAACAACATCAATCCCATTTTAAAAATCAAACCCAGATATGCCAAGATAAAATCAAAAAATCACAAAACTCAAATTAATCCCAGAAATCCCAAAACCACAAATCAAATCTCAGATCAATTTCCTAGATTTCGTTTGACCCTAAGAATTTTTCCTTTGGGTTCGCTCCTTGCCTGAAGCTTCGCCCCTCGCCTGAAGCTTTGCACCCCTCGCTTGAAGCTCTGCCCCTTGCCCGAAGCTCCGCCCCTCGTCCGAAGCTTCACGACCCTTGCCTAAAGCTCCGCCCCTCATCTGAAGCTTCGCGACCCTCGCCTGAAGCTCTACCCCTCACCTGAAGCCACCTGTTTAACCATAGGGAAGAAGAAGTAGAATAGATGAAGAAGATGAAGAAAGGGAAAGAAAGATCTGGAAGAAGATGAAGAAGAAGGGAGAAGAGAGAGAGGCGGGAAGAAGAAAGAGAGGGGAAGAGAGGAAGGAGGGATAGAGAGGGATCTGTTTTAATATATTTTTTAATGTTTTAATTATTTTTTCTGATTTTAAATAATGTTGAAGTTATTTAAAAAAAAAAGTAATATGAAATGGACTAATAAGATCATGACACCTGACATCCTAATCAACCATAATAGTATTTAACGGAGTGGTAGTGATGGAATTACCCAAATCATAGCGTTTGGTATTTAATCCGTCAAAAAAAAAAGATGTAGTATATAAGTCTATAAAACTGAAAACATGTGGTATTTATGCCGAAAATACCCATACAAAATACTATCAAAACAAAAATAAATCCCTACATATACACTTAGAGGTTTTCTAGGATCTGAAATCTTCAATGTACATAATAATAACATAAAATCCCCCTTGAATTATATACATTATTGAAAATGTGACTCTTCTATTACATTCTAACAATTTTTTTGATGCAATATTAATGTGGTGCTAATGTGATGTGATTCTAGAGTTCAGGTGGAAAATACATGCATAGATACTGGTCTAGTGACAAATTATAGGAATATATATATCTACATTCTTAGACTTAATATTTGTATGTTTAGTGTCAATAAACTTGATTTCGGATAGCTTCAGTTAGTTAAGTAGACCCTCCTACTGCAACTATACATGTGCCATATGATCACGTTACAGCAAATTGAATAAACTTGTGAAAGCAGAGAACAAAAGGAATTAATCTGAAGAATTAATATTGAACTTAGAAATCTTCTAAGTGCCTTTGTCTTTATTTATAGAGTGACAGAATTACAAAAAAGAATAACAAAGTGGTTACAACAAATCTAGCTACTATTGTACTCTTAACAAAAAACTAATAACAAGATTAAGACACTTAATTAACTGTTTGGACAGCTAAAAACTTATGGTAATCATCCCCCTCAGACGAAAAGAGGTTGAGACCAGTTTGAGTTTGGATTTGAGATACACAAATCTGTCCACAGGAAGAGATTTGGTGAGATATCAGATGTTTGATCCACAGAAGGAACATATCAAACTGAAAGTTGCTGAGCTAGAATTTGGTCTCTAACAAAATGAAGATCAATTTCAATGTGCTTGCAGCGTGCGTAAAACACAGATTAGCAGCCATAGCAGCATCACCTTGATTGTCAACCCATAAAATTGGACAGCCTATCATTGTTACTTGCAACTCAGTTAGTAAAGAGACTAACCACCGAATTTCTGCTGCCGCATTAGCCAATGCTCGAAACTTACTTTCAGTGCTTGATCGGGCCACTACCTACTGCTTTTTAGCTGACCAAGAGATGAGATTTCTACCAAGAAACATGGCATAACCTCCAGTGGAGCATCTGTCATCCGGGTAGCTTGCCCAATCAGCATCCGAGTATGCATGTAAGGTCATTGAAGTGGCAGGTCAAAGTAGCGAGCCCTCTGAAATTGTTCCTTTTAGATACCGAAGTAATCTCTTGCAAGCTTCCCAATGAGTAACAGTTGGAGCATGAATAAATTGGCTCACCTTGTTTATGATAAAGGCCTAATCAGGTCTGGTTAGTGTGAGATATTAAAGAGCACCAAAAGTTCTCCTATACAAAGTTATATCCTCAAATGGAGCACCATCAGTAAGGGAAAGCTTGTGAGAAGAACTAGTTTGGCACCTACAAAATGTAACTTTACAAGCAGGCTAGTGATGTATTTAGTTTGAGAAAAATACATACCAGCTTGATTCCTATGAATCTCAACACCAAGAAAGTAGTGTAGTGAACGCAAGTCTTTCAAAGAAAACGTAGCATTCAAATATGAAATTAGTTTGTTGATAAGAGGTATTTGGCCCTGTAATTAGAATGTCATCAACATACACAAGTAGAAGAACCAACTGAGAACTCGAACCATAGACAAATAAAGAGCTGTCAAATTTGGAAACACTGAATCCCCATTGAAAAAGTGTTTGGTTTAGCTTCTCATTCCAAGCTCTTGGAGCTTGTTTCAATCCATAGAGAGCCTTGTGTTACTTGCAAACATAGGTGGGCTTTGAAGGATAATTAAAACCTTGTGGTTGTTGAATATACCAATAGGTTGCCATTTAGGAAAGCATTGCTAACATCGAGTTGTTTTGCATTCCAATTCGAAGAGACAACAAGTGTTAGAACAGTGCGTACCATAGCTGGTTTGACCACCGGAATAAAGGTGTCCTCATAGTCTATTCCCGAAGTTTGTAAGTACTTTTTGGCCACAAGTCAAGATTTGAATCTGTCTAGCGTGCCATATGCCTTCAACTTTACTATGAAAATCCACTTTATTTCCAATGAGATTCATATTGGGATCATAAGGAACTAAGGACCAAGTTCCTTGTTTAATCAAAGCATCATACTCTTCCTACATTGAAGCAAACCAATGTGGATCTTTTAAGGTAGCACATGTAGAGGATGGCTCAACTGGAAGCAAAGACTCCAAAAGAGGATGAATTATCGCATGATAAGCCTTTGGTTTGTAAATTCCTATTTGTGAACAAGTAGTCATTGGATGAATAAGAAGTGGGGCAGATTCTGTAAGTTGTTGAGGTTGTATTGTAGTATCATCAACAACTGCAGTTGGAATAGGAGCTGTAGGTGCGAATTTGTTTTTATTTGACACATTATCTGCTATATTCGTAGCATTGTCTACTTAATCTGCTGTAGTAGGCGCATTTAGAGTGTGATGTGCATCTGGAAGATTGACTTCTTGGGCAGTAGTAGGCAACGTGATACCACCATTGTCAACAACAACATTATCAACATTAGTGGTTGGAAAAAGGGGTGTTGTATTAAAGTGAGCAGTAGGAAGAGTAGAGGAACACGAATGTTGTACCTGAGTGTTTTTCAGAGATGAAGAGGTAGAAAACTTGTCTTCATTAAACACCACATTTCGAGCAATGAATATCTTTCCAGCAGCACTTTCACATAGATATCCCTGTTGGAAATGTGCCCTGAAAGCATATGTAGTAGACATTGTTTTATAAAATAAATAAATAAATTGAATTTGTTATGCATATATTTTATGGATTATATTATTCTGTGATAATATTATGTAAATATCAGGAAAATTCCTAAGTTCATACATGTGATCTCAAATACGTATTGGTACGGAAGGATTGTGTTTGAGATAAATGAACTTGAATAGTTTGCAGTAAAATAAAGTTATGGAATCTTTAGATTAATTACTGCAAGTACGGTCTACTAGTATTATGAATACATGTGATCTAGATCCGGATCACTGGTGTGGAAGGACACTTTAGTGGAGGTGCTTTATATATTAAAGAATATATAGAACTAGACCAGATATGTTTATTAATACTTAGTTAAATACAGTTTCAAAGTATTAATTAAATATATCAACTAATGATCATATACAAATAGATCTTAATCCTGAAGTTACTATGAACTCCTGTTTATGTTGTATGAGTTCTTTGATTCACTTGTTAGGGTCTGTTAGAACGATCAGGCTAGAAACTTTTGTTTTGGGAACTCATTAATGTAGATAGCTGGGGACATAGTATACAGATATGGAATCTATGCCTTCTCGCAAGAGATTGAATGATGGTTCTCTTCAGGGTTGACTTTTGGGACTGAAAGGTTATTGAGCTCAAATTCATAATTTAGTTATGAATTAACCTTCACTAGTAAAGTCAATGGTACTTAAGGAAATAAGAGATAATTAAAAGGGTAAAACAGTAATTTTATTCCTGATTAATTATGAACCATTATTAGAAGGTCAAGTTGTATGCAATGATTATATCAATGGACGATTTATGATTATAAAGTACTCAGTAAATGAAATGTCTATAATTACAAGAGTGCAGTCTCATATTTATAGTGGAATAATCATGAGATTAATAATCTCAAATTTATTGGAGCTTGGAATTATAGGTCCATAGGTCCCCATAGCAGCTTTATCAACACTATTCAAGGTAAGAGTTGATATGAAGGGAAAAATAGTTTAAAGACATATTTAAGAAGAAATTTGTTCTTCAAGCCAAATATGCAATTATATGATAATAGTGATTAATTAATTAATTACAAATTAGTTGTAGTTAATAAAATTAATTAATATTGAATTATTGTATAATTTTCAAAATTATATTATATAATTAAATTAATTTCTAAATTTAATTAATTATAATTTTTGAAATTATAATAAATTAAATATTTGTTTTCGAAAATATTGGATTTAATTAATTGGTAGAATTAATTAAATATCTTTATTTGAGTGGGAGATAATAATTTGATAATTTCAAATTGGATTTGAATTTAAAAGATTAATATTTATTCAAATAATTAATTAAAAAGATAATTAATTTAAATTTGAATTCAAATTTGAATTATTTATCAGGTTGTTAGATCTTATCTGACAAAGTAGTTTGAATAAATAATTAAATAAAAATTGAAAAACCAACATCCCTAAAATTAGAGAGGCTACACGTGCACACACAGTCATGTAGGGTAATTTTCAGGGATAGGATTTTCATTTTTATTTATTTAATTAATTAATTAATGGATAATTCAAAAATTGGTTTTTGAATTTTTTCATTAATAGAATAATTAATTAATTAAAAAGTAAATTGTAAAATGGTTACAAATTTATTTTTTAAATTTGAATATTTTCTTTTAAGTATGACTAATCAGAAAAATATTCAGATATGTGAAACAACTCAGAACATTCGCTCTGTGAAAAATAGAACGATAGTTTTCTCTCCCTGAAAATAAAGAACCAATTCTCAGGCTTATTCTCTTGATCTCATGTGTTGAGTACATCAAGTAGAATCACAAATAAACTATCCTTCATTCTCTAAGTGCCCACACACTTCTTGAGGGGTAGAGAATGCTTTGGAAGATCTTGGTGTGAGTACGTGGGAGCGACTTGGATAGGAAGATCGTTTTAAATACGAAAAGATAGCAAGAACACTTGATAGGCTTCAAGAGGTATGAATTCTATCCTTAACTTGCTTATGATTAATGTATGTATATTAATGGATTCGCATATTTAAAGGTAGTTTAAATATGTTACAAAATTTTTGTTGTACACTGGACCAACCCCACCACCATTCCGCTGCGTATTAGGAAACTCGTTCCTAACAATCCCTTGTGTTGAGGTGAGTAACCCAAGAAGATACACTGCTCAGACTGAAAACTCAACTTATGATTGTGTATGGATGTAAGTGAGGGAAACAAATGAACCCAAAAGGCTTGAGAAATGAGTAATCAGGTTTTCTTCCAAAGAGACATTCATAAGGACTGATATCATCAAGAGATGGAGTTGGTAGTCTGTTGATGGAGTAAACAACACATTGAAAAGCATGCCACCAATAAACAAGATCAAGACCCAACTCTGCAAGAAGAGTAAGACCCCTTTCTGTAATGTGCCTATGTTTCCATGGTGCCCTACCATTTTGTTCATGTGTTCCTTGACATGGGTACTGAAATTTTATTCCTTGATCCCTCAAGTATCTTTCAAAAACTCTATACTCTCCTCCCCAATCAGCTTGGATGCTCTTTATCGATAAGCCAAAAAAAATTTCCACCAAGCTTTTAAACTGAATGAATACATCAAAAGCTTGAGATTTTAGCACCAAGGGGAATATCCAAGTAAATCTGCTATAATCATCTATAAAATGAACATAATATTCGTACCCCTTTTTAGATGCAACATGAGAAGATCCCCATAGATCTGTATGAATAAGTTCTAGGGGTTGGTGGGATCTACTTGAAGACAATGGAAATGGTAATCTATGACTCTTTCCTTGTTGACAAGCATCACAAAATTTTAGAATCTTTATAGACCCGGAGTTAGGAACACTAGAAAATATTTTGCTTAATACTCTAGATAAGGGATGCTCAAGTTTATTATGCCATATATTTAAATCTTGTTGTATTGAGCAAGAGTAAATTGTCGAATTGAGAGTAGCACAATAAATGGAACTTTGTTATTTATTAATGATAGAATGATTACAATTGGAATGGTGAAAAACAGAATGTTTACAACTCTCTAAACAATTGGAATCAATACAAGACTCATGAATTAAATTGGATTGAAAACATGATTCTGACTTGGGCTTTAACTGGGTTGCTAAATTGCACTTCGAAGGAAGACTTTGTGGACTTTTAGGATCATCTCCAAGCATATACAACCCATCTCTAGCTCTCCTTTTGAACAAGACATTCCTTGTTTGCTTGCCCTTAAAAAAACAACACGAATTGTGAAACTCAAGAAACACATCATTGTCTTTGGTTAGTTTAGACACACCAACAATAGTTTTAGTTATGGCATAGGACTATTAAAACAAAGTTTAATTTTAAGGGAGATGAAGAAGAGGAAGGAATAGTGGATTTACCAACATGAGAGATGAAGAGTTTCTTACCATTTCCAACTGCTAAAGTGTCATGACCATTATAAGGGACAACCGAATCCAAGTGTTCCATAACATAGGAAACATGATTCTTTGCTCCCGTGTCTGCATACCATCCACCATCATAACCAAAATCTGGTACCGAAGTTGCAACATAGGCATTAGGATCATGATCCAGTTCCTACTCAGTGATATATGCCCGAAGTTGAGTGCTACCATCTTTAGGAGTAACAAAAGCTTTGTCAAATCGGTAGTGACAAACGGCAGCTGTATGCCCAATTTTCAAGCAGACTTGACAGATTGGTTTGGTGGGGGGAGCAGTGTTGGGAAAACTTATACAGGATCTTATTTATTTTCATGTAAATCATATATCAAACAAATTAATATAAGAAAAGCCTAGAACCTGTTTCTATAATTGAATTTAAACATATATAATCATAAGAACACTTACATTATATGCAGCTGAATGAATAAGTCCTTCCTTCAATTTCTCTAATCCTTGTGTCTTTTCAATCGCAGGGCACCAAGAAACTGAACTGATCTTCTAATTTCTTCACAGTTTTCCAAAGTATCCTTAGAATCACCTATACTATAGCAGGCAATTCTCAACACATGAGATAGATACAGAGAGAAGAAGAGAAGATAGATGCTAAGAAAAGGACTTTAGTGTAGAGAGAGTCTAAAACCCTAAAACATCAAGAATAGATCTTATGATCATCTATTTTCAACTCTCACATAACATTCCTTTTATAGGCTAAATTAGGTCACTTATTTAATTAAAAAATAAAAAAAATAATAGGTAATATCAACCATTAGGTCGAAATTGTCACGAGCATTAGGCCAGTGAAATTTCCCATTAAATTATAAACCTGTTGGACTTAAAACTCAAGGCGTGTATTATTTTCTATTGATTAATTATTTAAATCCTTCATCAAATTAATTATTTATAATTCGAACCTTGATTTAAACTTATTTATTAATTTAGAAACCAATTTGTCTTAATTATTTAATCTGCTCTAAAATCTCTGTTATTCTCTAAATTGCATAACTCTGTGAAATTATCCAAAATTAACCTGGTCAACTTTGATAATTCTAATTGATAATTAAATCAATTAATTGAGACTATTTAGACGATTTTATCTAAGGTACATGGGGACCATGGGCCTATGCAATCAAGCTCCAATAAGTTATCATAAATTTAACAAATAAAGTTACTAACTTATTAATTCCTCGCAACTCCACTAAAGAGTCAGAATTGCACTCTTGAATTCATTAAACACTTTATAAGCAATATAGATACGTTATTAGTTATCAATTGTTACAACCATAATTATCACTCAATCCTCTATAGACGGTCTACAATAAGATGGGACTAAAATACTGTTTTACCCCTCATTGTATTTTATCCTTAAAACACTTAGTTCCTTGTAACTGATATTTCAGTAAACTAATATTAATTACTGAAATGAGATCTGTATCATTTAGCACATTTAACCAAACTAAAAGGAAATCATCGTTTTACTTCCTCATCAGACGCTATAGATGTTCATATTTATGATTAACACTCCCGCTCAATTATACTATTGAGTTCCCAAGATGTAAGTATGGGCTACTCCGTAGGGTAAGCTGGTAACGAACAAGTCAAAGAACTCAAATAATACAACCAGATAGAATACTAACCACTCAGAATTGAGATTGAATTGACCTATTGTCAACTATATCATATGACTAGAATAGATAATAATAGTATGTTTACTTATCATATTTACTGTCAATATCGATCCAGTCCGATGTAACAAATACATCCGATCTTATCTACTTTGCTAATGTTCTGGAAAGAACATAACACTACAATGTGTAAGTATATTATATCGTAGATTAGCAAGTCAGTGTAAATCCTGTGCATTGACTAATCTTAGGATTAACTTATTTTGAACATATAATCATATTTATATTCCACCGTGATTACGTCACTATAAATATGACTAGTGTTGGAAAAAACAATCAGAGTACGCAGGGGAATAGGCGTGGTGGGCCCATTGTATACAACAATAAAATTTTCCATCTCTCATATAAACAATTTATATGTTCAAGAAAACATACAGACAAAAACATTAACATACAATATCAGTAATCATGCAACTTATATTGTTGTACCCTATTTTTAGCACGAGTTCATTCACTCAGCTCGGGTACAGTTGGCAGATAAACACACGAAAAAATAACCAAGTAGAATATCTACTTATTATCCATATGGATAGCTTGATATTCATAAATGTCAGACATGGTGTTAGGTGTCCTGAGTTTATCATGAACTAAGAACATGATGGTTGTTAAGCACGAGCTGGGAATCAGATAACTGTCGAAGCACGAGCTTGTAGGAGATATCCAACTCGTGATGATTCAAATATATTGCATATTCTGGGATCTCCAGAGACTCGGGATTTGTTTATACGTTTATTTATGACCAGACTGTCATACTTATTATTCGAGATAGCAGGAATATATTTATTCTGTTATAAAATCATATCCCAATATAAATGGGAATTATTTGTATTGAATATAGACATTATGTAAATGTGTGATTGACTCACGCGGTTACCCAAACCTGTCCATGGAATTCCCCTATAAATATTGGGAATGTTGGACAGGTTAGGAGGCAGAATTATTCTGTAATACCGAAACTATGCCAAAATAGTGAGAGAAATAGTAATAATAGTGACTCGTGGACTAGGTAGATTTTAACCATTGAACCACGTAAAAGTTCTGGGTTCTTGAGTGAATTCTTGACATTTTCATTACGATTTACCATTAAGCACTAATCTTCCCTTCTTATTTCTTGATACACTGTTGGCGAAAAACCGCGTCAACAGTTTGCTACTTTCATTGAGAGCAAATTAGTGCTTCACCAAAATCCCAGTCGATCATGGTGCTCACCCGCTCAATGCACGATAATAAGACGGAACAGTCCGGTGGGCAGGAGGCCCATCATACCGATGTCCCGAACGAACGTGGCCCTGAGATTCAGCAACGTCTGGGAAAACAACCAGTGGTTCAAGGCGACAATGGGAGTTTGGCGTCATTACTGCCAAACCCAAACCTAGACTACCTAACTGCCGTCGAGATGGAGAACATAAAATTGAGGATCCATCTCGCTAGGGAAAGCAAGCAGATTGAGGAGGTTTTGGCTCGGTTATCCCCTCTTACAACCGAAGTTAATGTCGGAAAGAGGCAAAGCGAGTCTCATAAGTCCCACAGGAATAATCGATCCAAACCGAGTCGATCAGTCAGAACCGCCACTCCAAGTTCTATACCTGTGGGGCGAGATCACCAGAATGCTCGACCCAACGACCATTATAGGGGTCGTCAGCAAGTCAGTCGGTCGTTTAGGATTGTAACCCCAAGTTTGATGCCTTCTTTACAGGTCCCCAGGAATGCCCATGACAATCCATGAGGAGGGGCTGGAACAGGCTCACGAAGATAAAATGCTCCAAAAAATCCTCCTACGCTACAATCAGATCACCAGACACAAAGAACTAGAGACATTGGAGTAGAACTGAGGCGGGCTAATTTAGTCCATCCTGATGGAACGAGGATAGCCTCACCAATAAGGCATCCCCCATCACCTATAAGACATCCAATACCACCTCATCCTCAACGAGACATTCCAGCTCATGGAGACAGTAGGAGAAATCCTCCCCCATCGGCCAATACTTACGTCCCACAAACATGTGTTGAGAATCCAGGTCCTCGGCCCCAGCCGCGAACTACAAGCTTCGCAAACGGGAGTTACTGGACCGAAAGCCATCGAAGCGGCAGATTCGAGAGTGATCTAAGGAATCATTTGAGCTATGCACAGAGCCCTCGGTATGACCCACAACTCAATTTGCACGATCTTCTGAACTCGCACAGAAGGTATCCAGTTCGGGATGGAGATATTAGATATACTCTACAAGAGGGAGGTCCGTCCATAGTACGCGATAATGGGAATGCCCCACAAAACCAAGCTCGAGCTTGGAGGGACAATAACCCATCAAACGCGTATGATAGGATCAGAGCTGTTGAACAACCCCAAGCTAACCTAGGGACTAGGGACCAAATCGTCGAAAGACTAGCTCTGATGGAAGAGCAAATGAAAAATCTCTTGTCCGGAAAGGAAAAAAACAATTGCAACTCAGACGAGGAGCTCGAGCCTTTTTCTCCAAATATTGCGGCGGTGACATATCCCATGGGTTTCAAGATGCCACACTTATCGAAATTTGATGGAGATAGAGATTCGTCGGATCACCTCAGATTGTTTAACACCATGATGATGGCCCACAATGTCGAGCTTGACCTAAGGTGTATTTTGTTCCCTGCAACTATGGTCAGGCCAGCTAGGCAGTGGTTTAAGTAATACAAGAGACATTCCATAAGCTCGTGGAAGAAGTTCTCCTCTGAGTTCAAAAAAACATTCCATGCTTCACAGGCAGCTCGAGTTGAGCCTGGTTCATTGGCCAACGTAAAGCAGCAATCTGGCAAAACGTTGAAGGTATATCTAAGTAGATTTGCCAATGTTGATGCACGAGCTAGGGATGCTGATGACAGCTCCAAACTCATGGCAATGAGGAGGGGAATCCTCGTTGGGGCTACCTATGGCAGGAACTCTAAAGAAAAGGAGTTAAGAGCGTAGAAGAATTCTTAGCTCAGGCTCAAGAGTGGATAAATCTCAAGGAGGTGCGAGCTTCTATTGCAGGAACTAGGTAGACCCCTATCCAACCCATTGGAGCAGCAACAGATGTGGAAATTATGGCCTAAATTGTTACCCAGAATAACCAAGGGGGGAATAACAAAAGAAAAGGGAATTGTGAACCTGACCAGAGCGGGGCGAAGAAAAATAAGGCCGTAGAGAAGTTCAAGCCTATCTATGCCAAGTATATCGACCTAACAAATACACGTGAGCACATTTTTCTGGCCAATTCTAGTCACCTTCCATGGAAGAAGCCAGAACCATGGAAGAAGCCAGAACCATTGAAGAACCAGAGGGCGAAGATGGATCCCTCAAAGTTCTGTCGGTTCCACAACAACATCGGTCATAACACTAATGATTGCCGGCAACTGAATGATGAGATTGAAACCTTCATTAGGGCGAGACCTTTGGCCCAGTACGCCCGAAATTGGGTAAATTTGAGTCAGCCCGCTGGGCAAACCCCGCTACCTATTCTGGAAGCTCCGACAAGCCAACTTGAAGCTCAAGAAAATCAAGTCGACCCTCCTCCGATAGTAGGGGGAGATATAACCACCATTTTGGAAGGACCTCATTTGGCGGGCACGAGCAGTGGGGCCCAAAAAAGGTACATTAACGAACTGAAGTCCCATAATGGGGTGGAGTTCGTTCTGGAACAACAGTTATCGAAACAACAGCAATTGGAAAAGCAACCAATCATTTTCACAGAAGAGGATGCTAGCCACATCCAATTCACACATAACGATCTGCTGGTGGTAACCATTCAGCTCATCAACCGGAGGGTCCGAAGAACACTAGTGGATAATAGAAGTTCTATGAATCTACTTTTTAGGTCGACCTTGGAAAAATGGGGTTATCCATAACTGATTTGAAGGCGAACTTGATGACTCTGTACAGGTTTTTTGGTGAAGGGTCGGCAGCCATCAGGACGATCAGATTGGTGGTAACATTGGGAGAAGAGTCGTGAAATGTTTCCAAGTTGCTCGAGTTCATGGTAATCGATTGTCCAGTTGCATACAATGCGATTTTGGGCCGACCTGCGCTGATGGCATTTGAAGCCATAACCTCTATCCGCCACCTAGGAATGAAATTCCCCTCAGCTGCGGGAATATGCACCGACAGAGGTGATCAGCTCGCTGCCAGGGAATGCTATAGCATTTCTATGAAGGGAAAATCACAACCCGGGTAGCAAGCGATGGTCATAAATGATGGAGGTAAGGAGTCATAGGAATTAGAAGTTACTCACGGGACGGAAGAACTTCAGCAAAAAGGGGATAGTGAGGTCGCCCAACGCGACGACATTGACCCACGGGTTGGCAAAGATAGATTAGAGTTCCAATCCCTAGAAGAGCTCGAGGAAGTAAACATCGACCCCGAAGTAGCTTCAAGAATCGTAAAGATTGGAAAGAATCTTGACGATAAAAGGAAGAAAGAGCTGGTTGATTTCTTACAGGAAAACATGGACGTCTTCGCTTGGTCGCATGAAGATATGGTGGGAATAAGTCTGAATGTAATCATGAACACCTTAAATTTGGACAAGAATGTGCCTGCAAAATCCCAAAAATGGAGACGTTTGGGAACGGTCCGAGCTGAAGCCCTTGAGGAAGAAGTAGCTTGGTTATTAAAATGCGGGTTTATCCGGGAGGCAAAATACTCGATCTGGGTCGCCAATCCCGTGCTGGTCCTGAAACCAAACGGGAAGGGGAGGACCTGTATCGACTTCTTCAATCTAAATAAAGCTTGTCCCAAGGATTTTTTCCCACTGCCAAGGATTGACCAGTTGGTAGATGCCACGGTAGGTCATGAGCTCATGTCCTTCATGGATGCGTATTATGGGTATAACCAGACCGCGATGAATCTTGCAGACCAGGAACATACTAGCTT
Organism: Humulus lupulus; assembly: GCF_963169125.1. Taxonomy (NCBI): domain Eukaryota; kingdom Viridiplantae; phylum Streptophyta; class Magnoliopsida; order Rosales; family Cannabaceae; genus Humulus; species Humulus lupulus. The sequence goes on from NC_084794.1 coordinate 33,846,602, forward strand.
CATGTAGAGTCCAAGAACTTTACTTAGTGAGTTAGATAGTATTAGTAATAGTAATAGCTAGTAGTAGTTATAGTATGTTTATGATTGTGGATTTTGGTTCAAGCCGGGACTTAGTTGGACACTCGAAGCAACACTTGTAGATTTTATAAGTTTAACCTATAGTTTAAGAATATTAATTATAACCTAAGGTTTGATTAATATGACTGATTATGAAGATGATATTTATTATACTATAAGGTTTAGATAGACCCAATAAGATAATGACATTTGTCATGTGCATGTTTAATGAGAAATTAAGTATTTTTGAGGAATAGTTTATTAAGAGTAATATTTGAAAATCCCAGAGTCTGCCAGCAACTTTGAAATCATTATAGGACTTAGTGGAAGATGTTTACTCAATTCAAATTAGGTTGAAAAAAATGTAATTACGTGTATAATATTTCAGCATATGCCGATATATCACAACTCTAGGGGGCGATATATCGCCACACGGGGATACAAAAAACAAGTAACTTTGCACGACCATTTCAACGAGCCTCGGGAATATCAGCCCAGGCGATATATCGCCTAGCATGGGCAATATATTGGCTCTAGGGCATGAATTTTGAATAATTTTGAAGCCGAGTTCCTTTTTAATCCTTAACCTCTTGGTAAGTCCAGAATCTTTTTGACCGAGTCTTAAGCCTCTGCTGAACGAATATTCAAATGATTTTCAATTAAAAGTCATTATTTTTATTCAAGCTAAATGAAGATCTTTTCATTCTTGAACTCTATAAATATGACCTAGTACCCAGCCATTTCTTCATTCATCAAGTTGAGTTCAGAGCCTTCAAGCTGCTAAGTTTACTTTAGAGTGTTAAACACTTGGGTTGGGGTTATAATCTTTATCATTATAAGCTTATTAAACACTTGGGAAGTAAGGATAATAGTGTGTATTCCGATATCGAGGTGTAGTTCGGTTATAGTGCATTCAAGGTATTCTTATTTCTAGTTCCTTTCTGTATTTTTTCATTAGTTCTTATAGTTTTTCTCTACTCATTTCCTAACTCTCTGTTTTTATTCATGGTTAGGCATCTAAGTTCTTAAAACTTGAGGTTCTTGTCGGTAAGTACCTTCTCGGTGGTTTAGTTCATTCCTTTTCATCTTTTTCTTTTAGAATACTCACCTTTCTCAATTATGGTTTTTAGGAGTGTTCCAAAATCTCGTCCTTGTTCTCACATCCCGGTTTTTGGTAAGGAAAATAGGATAGTTCCTATGTGATATGTGCTATGATTTTAATATGTTATGATTATGCTATAGTATGATTTTATGTGTTATGATAAATGTATGTTTTGGGGCTTATAGTTGCTATGTAGCAAACCCCAACACTTTTATGTTTTTGGGGCTTATAGTTGCTTAACTAGCAAACCTCATTGTAGTTTGAGGCTTATACTTGCTTAGTTAGCAAACCCCAATAGTCACCATGTACATGGGTTAGAATTATGATATATGTGTTATAGTATATGATATATGTTCATAGTATATGTGTATGATTATATTACATGCTTGTAGTAGATTTTCCTTGCTAGGCATTAGGCTCATTCCTTTATGTTTTATATGTGCAGGAAAATAGTTATGGCGGCAGGAAGATTCTTGGCCGGCTTGGGAATGTGTATTGAAGGAGAATGGATTCGGTGGACTACGTGAACGATTCGAGGATGAAGTTGTTTGAGTCTTTTAAATTATGATTTCTATGTATTTCCACACTTGATTTTGTAACCAATTTATTTAAGATTTAAGTTATGCTATGTTTTATTTTCAAAACAATGGGATCCCATATCCTACTCTGAATTGTATGTATTTTAACTTTTGTTTTACAGTTTTAATGAAGTTATGATTATTTCATATGTATGTTTTCTTAAAGATTAGTGCCTATGAATAGTAGTTATTAATGGTCCAAAGTCTAGAATAAGTTGGGTCATTACACTTCATGACCGAACATAATGTATACTGTTATAAAGTTATGCCCTTCGGGCTGAAGAATGTTGGGGCTACATATCAACACTTGGTCAACAAAATGTTTGCTAGCCAGATTGAGAGAAATATGGAGGTGTATGTCGATGACATGCTTGTCAAATAAAAAAATTCCCATAACCATTTGTTCGATCTAGAAGAATGTTTTGGAATATTAAGGAGGTATGACATGAAGCTGAATCCCCAGAAATGTACCTTCAGAGTGGCATCTAGAAAATTCTTGGGGTTCATAGTCAACACAAGGGGAATAGAGGCGAATCTTGAGAAAATCAGATCGTTGTTAGAAATGCCCTCACTCAGGTCACATAAGAAGTTTAAAGCCTAACTGGAAGGGTGGCGGCTTTGAATTGATTCATTTCAAAATCCACTGACAAGTGTCTGCCATTCTACAACTTGCTCAGAGGAAACAAGAAATTTGAGTGGACCGAGGAGTGCGAACAAGCAATCCATGACCTAAAAATGCACCTGGCCGAGCCCCCGGTATTATCTAAACCTATGTTTGGAGAATCTCTGTTCCTTTATTTGGCCATGACAGAGAATGTAGTCAATGTCGTGTTAGTTCAAGAAGAAGACTGTGCTTAGAAACTAGTATATTATGTAAGCAAGAGACTTCTCAGAGCCAAATCACGATATCCACTGATAGAGAAGCTGGCATTCTGTCTCATATTGGCTTCCATAAAGCTCCAGCCATATTTCCAGTCCCATTTAATCAACGTCTTGACCGACCAACCTTTAAGGCAAGTTTTGCAAAAACCTGAAACATCGGGACGTCTTTTAAAATGGTCCATCAAACTTAGCCAGTTCGAGATATTGTACATGCCACGAACCTCAATCAAAAGTCAGGCCCTTGCTAATTTTATGGCTGAATGCACCAGTTTCCAAGAAGAGCTCTTGAGGAAGCCGGTGCAGGAATTATGGAAAATCTTCATTGAAGGATCATCAAACAAGAACGGATCAGGAGCTGGGATCATCTTAATCTCCCTAGGAAGGGCATCAATTTCATACAACTTTGAGGTTTGGATTTGAGGCATCCAACAACGTAGCCGAATAGGACTGAGGGTAGCAAGATAGCTCAAGGCGGAAGCCATCCAATGCTATAGTGATTCCAAACTCGTAGTTAATCAGGTATTGGGAGAGTATCAAGCTCGAGGTACCAAGATGGCAGCCTACCTAGCTAAGGTAAAAGGACAATTATCTGAATTTGAGTACAGCTCTATTGAACAGATACCCCACGAACAGAATTCTAATGCCGATGCTTTGGCACGAATTTCTACCACAAAATAGGCTAAGACATTGAATGTAGTGCCAGTGGAGTTCTTGGAGAGTCCGAGTGTGACAGGAGAAATGATAGAGGTCGGAATGATTGACATAAGACCGACCTGGATGACTCCCATAATGGAGTACCTCACAATAGGAAAGTTACCTGATGACAGAAAAGTTGCAAGAAAAATACTCTATCAAGCTCCACGCTACGTAATAGTAGATGGAACCCTATATCGGCGTGGTCATTCGTTGCCTCTCCTTCGATGCGTTCTGCCCGAGGAGGCCAAAACCATTTTACAAGAGATACATGAAGGCTTTTGTGGAGATCATGCTGGGGGGCAAAACTTGGCATTGAAGATATTGAGACAGGGCTATTTTTGGCCCACTTTAACGAAAGACTCGATCTCGTATGTTCAGAAGTTCGACAAATGCCAACGCTTCGCCATAGTTTCCCGAGCTGCTCCAGTTGAGCTAATGATGCTTTCATCCCCATGGCCATTTGTAGTGTGGGGAATCGACCTAATAGGTTCCCTACCGATGGGAAAGAGAGGAGTTCGATATGTTGTGGTGGCGATCGATTACTTCACGAAGTGGGTAGAAGCCGAGCCTCTAGCAACCATCACCTCAAAAAGATTTTTGGATTTCATGGTGAAGAGTATTATATGTCGATTTGGACTTCCTAAGAAAATCGTGTCAGACAACGGGACACAATTCGACAGTGATCTCTTCACGGACTTTTGTGAAAAATATGGCCATACTAAGAGTTTCTCGTCGGTAGCATACCCACAAGAAACGGGCAGGTCGAGGCTGTAAACAAAACCCTTAAAGCAAGCCTGAAGAAGAGGTTAGATGAAGCCAAAGGACTATGGCCTGAACAGCTCCCACAAGTACTTTGGGCCTACCAAACTTCTCACAGGACCTCCACGGGGCATACTCATTTTTCCTTAACTTCAGAAGCGAGGCCATGCTTTCTATCAAAGCCATGGTAACTACTCACAGGCAAAGGGTGTTTAATCAAGAACAAAATGACGGGCAACTTAACGCATCTCTCGATCTGATCGAAGAAAAATGAGAAGAATCGCAAGTACATCTCGCCCATTATCAACAAAAAATCACTCTCTATTTCAATTCTAAAGTTAAAAGGTGCAGACTTGGATTGGGCGACCTAGTTCTTCGAAGGGTCTTTTTGGAAAATAAAAACCCCAAGGATGGTGTATTAGGCTCGAACTGGGAGGGACCATACCAGGTCGTAGAAGTCCTACATGAGTGAACTTTCAAGATTGCTCAATTGAATGGGGAAGTAGTCCCACGTACCTGGAATGCTCTGCATTTGAAAAAGTATTATCAATAGTACCACCATCAATGCAAGGCTTATTTATAAAAGCTATTTCGATTAAATAATAGATGGATTGTTAAATAACTATTTCTTAGTGTTGTTATTGCAATCTCGTGTTCTCATATTTGTAAAAGCAACCTAGAAATTTTATACATTCTGGTTACTTGGGGGGCACATAACCGAGGTTGGAAAAATTAAGCCTACTCGGATAAGATTAAGAAACTTGGAAGCTTGGAAAAATTGATTATTCAACGACTTTTTAAAAGCTCTAGTTCTCAATAAACCTAGCGCGAACTAAGTTTAATTCTTCTAAAACCCTGGATGTAACCAGGTCCGAAAACTTAGAAGCTAGGAAAAATTGATTATTCAGCGACTTTTTAAAAGCTCGAGTTTTCAATAAACTTAGCGCGAACTAAGTTTAAATCATAAAAAAAAACCCTAGATGTAACCAGGTTCGAGGCCTGATTCTTAACAGGTGCGATGCAAATAAGAGAACAAAAACTTGGACATAACCAAGTTTGATAAAATCTATCTCGATCTAAAAGTAGATTCCCAAAATCTCGAATGTACAAGAGTCTAAGGATTTATAAGCATGAGAAGATAATAAAGGAAAGAGAAATGGATTAAAATTTAGATATATATTAAAAATAAGACAAACAAATACATTGTCACATTGAGGAGAAATAACCTCGAACTAAGCCTAGAGGCAAATATTTAATATCAAAAGATTGCTAGAAAAATACAAAGAAAATTATAATTGAGATCACTGGGCTCCGTCAGCTCGCCCCGTCGAAGTGACCTCCTCGCCATTTCCCTCTGCCACTCCGGAAGCCTCACCAGTCTCCGAGGGTTCTTGGAAAATTGAGCCTTAAATTAGCAAGGTACGGATCCCACAGCCCGGGCTCCATGAAGGAGAAGTTCCTATCCAGGTTGAAAACACAACAATGGTAAGGCATCTCCTCCATAGTCGATGCTGACATGACCGCTTCCTCCTTGGCTTTAGCATTGGCCTCGAGAAGTTTCGCTTTGAGCTCACCAATCTCGACGTGAAGTTGTTCAACACGATGGTTCTCTTCTGCAGTCTGAGCTTGGGAGGCGGATTGTGAGGTCTTTGCGGCCTGCTCACTTTCTTGGGAAGAGGTAAGAGCAGCCTTAGCAGCATGCTTATTCTTCTGAGCACTTGTCAAGGCAGCTTTGGCGGCCTGCCCACCTTCCTGAACAGCATTCAGGGTGGCCTTGGCAATGGACAGCTCAGCTCAAATCTCTTCATTTATGGCCTTAGCACGATCTATGCTTCGGTATTGGGCTAGGACAGACTGCAGAATAACAAAACAAGTTAAAATAAAAAAAAGGAAGAACATATTAAACAAAAAGGAAAAATTCAGTTATGGGAGAAGGATTCATGGTAATGTTCATCCCCATGGCAGATTCGAGGACGTTCTCCGGGTTGCGCTCCTCTATGGCTCTCAGGTCTCTCACACTGGCTTTGTATGCATGGCCCACCATATGAGTCGCAGCCTCATATACTATACCCTGAAAGGCCTCGAAGATCTTTTCTAGGTCTTGTGTTTCCACCGGTATTCGTACGATGGGGGCCTCAGTTTGAATGAATTCGAGAGGTGGAGGCATGTGTCAAGGAGGAGGAGGAGGAAGTTGCTCAACGACGACAGCAGTCACCTGAGCTGGCTCCCGAGAGGAGCTCGTGTCTTTACCCTTAGAAGGGAATTTTGTAGTATCCCCCATCTTAGGGGCGGTCTTCTTCGCCACTCTGGGCCTCTTCATGACAGGGCCTGCTCCGACTTTGTTAGCCTGAAAGGTAGTTCGTAGGTCGAGAGCTTCAGTCAATTCCATCTTGTAAAACGCCCTAGTCTAATGCTTGTAAAATCATTCACATAATCATAAGTTTATGAGAGAAAAGGCACTTAGTATAAAATCCTAGTGGGGTCTTGCTAAAAACATGCAAGTTAGGCCCAATAGTTTTAAAAGAAAATATCATTTTTCATGCAAAGTTTTTACAACAACCAAAAATTCAAATCCCACTGATAAGTTTGTAAAAGTCCCATTAAACATAACATTATTAAAAGAAAAATGGCGTTTTGATTGATCGTTTATCGTTCATAGGATGCCCCACGCCATACACACCATGACGATAGAACTCCCCACATCACCACGCGTGCCATAGAGAAACCTTGCTACCTGGAAGGAAATTAAGGGGGTGAGCTAAAAGTCCAGTAAGGAAGTACAAACATCAAACAAGTAAAGCACAACAAAACACAAACATATTCTTCCATCTTTAAACATCATAGCATCATGGTCATAATGGCGTAAATATCATAAACATAAGCATATTCACGTCAACATAATATCATCATCATATCATAAACATCATAACAACACATAATAACTTTATCATACATATTTCCTTGTGAACCTGACCCACTAACTTGTCCATGTCACCCTTTGAGGTAAACATGATCTCTGGTCCCTGAATAACCTCGGCGCGTCCGCCCTTTGAGCTACGTCTTCATATCCTTAGTAACTCGAGTTATGTCTTCATATCCTCAGCAACCCCTTTTTGATGTGTCGCGTTCATTACGCTAACATCCATTCATAGCATACAACATTCATACAATCCAAACATATCATCATGCCAAGCATATCATAATTCATAGCGCAAAACATCAAAACGTTTTCATTCATACAAACAATCTCACCATTCACAGCATAAGTAAATAAAATTCTATCTGACTTCCTTACCTCAGGTCTAAGCTAAGTAAAACGACAACTTCTCAACGAGCCTATACCATAATAAAAATTACATTCCTTAGCTTCACATAATCACTATTTTGCCCACTCATATAACTCATGTGTGCATGGGCCATGCACACATGGTGAGAATTACTCACAACAAATATGCATAATTACACATAATGTCATAAAAGAATAATGCACATTCTACCTATATTGCATGCATGATCTTTCTATAAAAACTACATGGTTGCATAATAGACATAAGTTTGGATGTAAAAGTGAATTTGCATGTAACATGCATACGTGGGAACATTGCGTAATTGTGGCGTGTAAAATGATAATTCTATGCGTCTTACTTTTATCGTTTTTTAAAATAATAGACTTGTAACATCCTTTGTTTACTATTAATTATCTTCTTAAAATTACTAGGTTGATTAAATCTCTCAAGACATTATTTTTTTATTTCATAAAAATAATTTTATTTAGCCATAAAAAATACCTGATAAATCCATTTATTATTTTCAAATTACAAAGAAATAACAAAGGCTTGAAATTTATTTAAAATACCCAAGATTACCATGTTTCCTTAGAAAATATCAATTCAATTTTAATTAATTGTGTTACATAATTGATGTGAGAAACAATATATACTTTAAGTGTGGAAAAATATATTTTTGCTTGAATTATTTTAAGGCTTAATTTTATGTAACATAAATTCATAGGTGACAATTAAATAATTATTTTAAACTTAATAAGCTAAACTTTCAGCCACCATTTAATTTCTTTAAAAAATCACCAATAAATTAAATTCAATATTTTTCTTAATCAAAATAAAGAAAAATCATAACTATTAAAATAAACACTCATACTATATTAAAAATATCATTTTTAATATTACCATAGTTTATGGTTTTTTAATTTATTTCAAATACTAATCAAATCCCTCTTATTAAAACACACTTCACACTTTTTTTTTTACAAAAAATTCCAAAAATCAAATTTATCATAAAATCACCATTCTTTTTTTTTTTTTTTTAAATTCATATTTTCATCAAAATATAAAAAAAATCTGTGGGTAAATATTTGTGCAAAAACATCATTTTAAGTGTGAATTAAAATACCATTTTATTTTCACAAACACCACAAATCATTAGAGCCATTATTATGCATACATATCCTTATTTCATCAATCTTTTCACCATTTCATCACAAAATCAGCAAGCATAAATCACTATGAATTTTATCTTTTATCTCATTCCTCTCAAAAATTCATACAAAATCATATATGTCTAATTAGCACAAATAAATTACAAATCCTAACATGCTCTTATTATACAAACAATTCAAGAACATAACCAACACATATTCAATTACAAACTTCCAAAACCTTATCCTATCTCCAATGAGTTCATGCATGCATCCCAAACAAAATAATAATACAACATGCATGAATAACATAAACACCAATATTCATATATGCCTTTATATTAAACCTAACATGTTCCTATCATTTTCCATGCATACCATAATTTATTGATACATAATCTCATATACACCCTATCATGTTTCTAGAATCACAATTGATTTTAAAACATACAAGGAAAAAAATCATGCTTGAACATCACCCCTAGGCCGAAACACCTAGGATACCCAATCAAGAATTTACACAAAATCCTCATCTATATACACATGAAACCTAGCATGTTCCTAACATGTATGAAACACAAGAAAATCAAACAACCCAATATGCCCAAACCACATAGGCCAAAACCCTAAAAAAACAACCCTCCCTTTCAAACTCATCACCATGAACATAAGAACATTATCACTCCAAAATTTCACACAAAAACATAACCATGCCTAGATCAAATCTCCTATTCATATAAACTATCAATACATAAACCAAAAAGCCAAGGGTTCATTACCTTTCTTGATTGATAGAATCAAGAACACAAGGTGACTTATACCAAATTTTACCACCCCTTGTTCAAACCTAGGGTTTTTCGAAATCCACCATGAGAAGAAGAAAGATCCAACCACACATAACAATAAAAACAAAGTCAATATCATATAATCAAGAGAAAATATTAGACAAACAAAATCACAATGAAAACATACTCTAGACTTGGTTTCTCTTTTCTTTCTTCTTCTTTCTTTCCTCCTTCTCTCTAGAAAATGGCAGCCCCTTCCCCGTTCTCTCTCTAGTTCGCCACTCTCTCTCTCTCTCTCTCTCTTCCTCTCTTCAACACACGGCAGCCACAAGCAAAATGGCTCTCCTCTTCACCTCATTCCCCATTTAACCTAATTCTCTCCATAATGGTCCACTCAAGAGAAAAGTTAAGTTTCCCATTTCTTATTTATTTTCTTTTAATTTCATTATTTATTTTTATTAAAAATTGATAGAAGATAAGAATATGATCTTACCTTACCCAAAATAGCTATTATCCTCCAATTTTAATTTACTTGAATAATAAAATAAATGAAAAACTCCTTTTTCCTTTCCCACTCTAAGCCACACGCCCAAGCCTTGTTTCCCTTCCTTTTTTTTATTTTATTTTTTATAAATTAATCAATTAAGTCTAATATAAGGAAACTATAAAACGTGTAGAAAAAATCTACACATGTGTACCATGCTACCATGCACTTGCACATACTAAATCATTAGGGTGCATCACTTCCTACCATGTACCTTAGTGCATTCAACCAAAACTCACATAATCACATTTTAGAAATAAAAAAATAATTACCTATCATTTAACATTTAATTTCACAAAAATTCTACCAACAATTCTAACAATTAAATAAAATAACAAACAATTAAATAAAGCAAACAAACATATAAATAAAATAATTCATCACACTTAACACTTGAGTCTAAAATAAAACACAAAATTTTAATAACTTAAAAAAAATTTGGTGTACTACACATCTCTTCTCCTGCAAAGAACAAAGGGAGTTAATCCAAAAAAGTTATGTTTTAAAGACATGTAAAGAAAAGGGGAAAATAAAGATCCTACCCTCAAGGCTGGTGGAGTCTATTATCACCAGCTCAAGTGTATGAGCTGGGCTAGGCACGACCTCCGGCCCTAGGATTAATGGAGGGGAGGAAGAATCTAAGGGTATAATCTATAAAACCCTAGGGGGCTCAGGTCCCTCCTTGGGGCTGGATTCGTCTACATATTGCCTAAACCCAGGAGCAAATGCTCCTTGGAGCAGAGAAGGCCATGTCCTAAGGTTGGTTCCGTACTCTTCAAAAATAGAAGACCTAAAGTTCAGCGTGTTGTCAATTACAATGGTGTGAGTGGGATAACTGTGGTTGTAACGTACTACTAAACGATCTACACATTGAATGAGAGTTACATATAGATTCGGGTCAGTGGGGAACTAACTGGTTGGGGTTAAAACATATTAACCTAAACTACTAGCAGCTCGGTCTAACTCCCTAAAAGGTTATGGGTTACCTTGGCTGGAGGGGCTGGCTGCTGCCCCAAAAGCAGCCCGGTCAGGATCAGGTCGCTGATCAGCTTCTGGAGCCCATCTATTTTGAACGAGGGGCACCTTGGCCTCTTCCTCATCGGTGTCCTCGGCGGTTGGAAGATCCTCTTGTGAGGAGGGAACCTCAGGGATCACCGGAAGGGGAACTCGGATCCTCAGTGCCAATGTCTGACCCTCACCTATTAGCTTACAGACCAGCATCGTAACATCATTCTCGACCTGGAAATAATCTTTTTCCCCGGGGGAAATTCTGGACAGTTTCTCGTACTGACTCCCGAGGGTCACCAATTTTTTCGTCCTGGCAAATATGGCTGCATGAAAAAAAACTCAATCAGGACGTGTTAAAAAAAAATATATATGTTTCAAGGAATAAACATTCACGAGTTGAATTTGCAAAGGTAGAAGACTTATGAGGTCGGTTGAAGTATCGGTGTTCGCAATTCTTGAAGCCATTCAACATAAAGAATAAATCTTTATAGTCGTTTGGATTGCTGGGAAGCTCGATGACGAAGGCAGAGCTGGGGAATCGCGTGAGGTAGTAAAACCAGTCACCGCGTCCTCGATTGTCAGGGCTTGCTTTGAGATAGAAGAAGAATAAAATATCTGCTGGAGAGGGGACCTCCCACCCATGCTTCAAGAAAAAATATTTTAGCCCTTCCAAAAGTCTGTAGGAATTTGGGGGGAGCTGGAAGGGAGCAAGTTTTACGTAGTTTAAGAAATCTATGAAATACTGGTCCAGGGGAAGGAACGCGCCAGCCTTCAGATGCTCATCGTTCTAGGCCCACCATTCCCCTTCGAACACATGTCGGGCGAGGAGACTGCCAGCTCCCATCTCGATGTTATGACTTAACAGGATATTATTCACCTTCCCTTGAGTCTTGATTTTTGAGACTATGTGCTCAGCCTCGAAGAACACATTGGGGTCGACGAAAAATTCTTTCTCCACAACCAGATCGAAGTGCTGAATAGAAGAGTCAGGGGCGACCTACTTCCCTTTGTCTTTGCGTTGGGTAGATGAGCTCGTGGATTTCTTCTTGGGAGGTGCCATCAGATCGCTTGACGACAAAGCAGCCTAGTTTGTAGGCGACCTAAGATTATCTATAACTATGTTGCAAGGGTACGAAGGATGAAATGCCAGATTTATTGTTATACGAGCTAAAGTTATCGAAAACTGATTGCTTGGTGCCACGCGATATCCAAAGCTACGCGACTTATTTCTTAACAGTCCCCTGATATTTAGGGATCAGTGTGTCAGAAATATCGGGTCATTAATTTCCTTTGTAAAGAGGTTTAGTTTAAAAATGCCTAAGGAATCGTAACCCTTAAGCTACCTGGTATTTGACCTTGAGACGTTACGATTTCTATGCCCCAAATAGGTATTATCTAAACCTAAATGTGATTAGAATTACCCCAGATTAACCCAAAAGTTTACCCAGTTCTATGGATACTTTTTTTAGAAAAACGTATTCGGTTTCACTTATGGAGCCTAAAGCCGATACCTATTCCCTATTGGCATTCATAAAAAGTCTAACGATATCGAATGATGAACATTGCTAAAAAAAAGAAGAAAAAGAAGTTTCTATGGATCATGAAGAATAAAGAAATTCATTCAAAGCAAAGGATGAGATACTTACAGGAAATGTGTTCGATGATCGAAGAATGTAGATTCGGATCATGAAAAGCTCCTGAAAAGCTTATGAGTATTTAAGCACGACGAACAATTTTGAGAATTCTGGGGAAGAAAAGGAAGTTTGAATGCTACGGTGATGAGGTCTGAGACTAATCACCCTATTTATACGTAAACCACAGAAATTGAACTAGATCATTCGATGGGGTTGATTCGAGATCCAAGGGTTAGGGTCAAACAGACCACACGACAGAAAAAAGTAGACAATACATTTATTGCAATCCTCGAAACCCGAACAGATGCCAATTGCATTAGACCACGTGTCCAGTACTCGAGTAGTAGGCAGACATGGTTTTATGTAGTAGAAGTCTAAAAGCCCCTACTGTGTAGGTCAGAAAATGTGGACATCATACACAAGCAGAAGCTTGGGGGGCAAACATTGTACCCTACTTTTAGCACGAGTTCATTCCCTCAGCTCGGGTACAACTAGCATATAAATACATGAAAAAATACCCAAGTAGAATATATGCTTATTATCCATATGGACAGCTCGAGATTCAGAAATGTCAGACATGGTGTTAGGCGTCCTGAGTTTATCACAAACTAAGAGCACGATGGTTGTTAAGCACGAGCTGGGAATCAGATAACTGTCGAAGCCCGAGCTTGGAGGATATATCCAACTTGTGGCGATTCAAATATAATGCATATTCAGGGATCCCTAGAGACTCGGGATCTGTTTATACGTTTATGTATGACCAGGTTGTCATACTTATTATTCGAGATAGCAGGAATATATTTATTCTGTTATCAAATCGTATACCAATATAAATGGGAATTATTTGTATTGAATATAGACATTATGTAAATACGTGATTGACTCACGCGGTTACCCAAACCTGTCCATGGAATTCCCCTATAAATACTGGGAATGTTGGAAAGGTTACGAAGCAGAATTATTCTGTAATATCGAAACTCTGCCAAAATAGTGAGAGAAACAGTAATAATAGTGACTCGTGGACTAGGTGGATTTTTATCACTGAACCACGTAAAATTTCTGGGTTCTTGAGTGAATTCTTGATATTTTCATTATGGTTTACCATTAAGCACTAATCTTCCCTTCTTATTTCTTAATACACTGTTGGTGAAAAACCGTGTCAGCATATATATAAATATACAATATATTTATATATATATATCATATAAACATATATATAAATATTCAAGAACATGAGTTTTTACCTTTTGAAGCCTATCAAGTGTCCTTAAGTATTTTTGTTTGTATATATATATCGATCTTCCTATCCAACGCTTTGAGTACTCAAACCACGATCTTCCAGAGTGTTCTCTACAACTCAAAATGTGTGTGGGTACATAGAGAACATGAGTTTGTAATTTAGGAATCATCAGTATTTCCCAACTTATGAGAACTTGGATTATGGTCTGAGAATGGTTAGAATAAATAAGAAGAAGATAATCTTTTGTTTGACGAAAATTCTGAATTCTTTCTAACATGTGTATGGCACTTGTATTGCTTTGTCTCTCATTCTTATTATTCTATATCATATATATAGAGATGATTCTATTACCTTATTATTCCTAATAATAATATAAATATAATAATAATAATAATAACATAATGATGATAGAAATTGATTTAGGTAAATATCTAACTTACCAAATTTGAAAAAAAATATAGTTTCAAATAATTAGTTAATTAAATAAATAAAATAAAATAAAAACAACACTGATACAATATCAGTGCAATGCTATACGCATGGCACAGTCCTAGGACTGTGTCATGCGTGAACTGCTATTTTCCTTTTTCAAGGATATTTCATTTTACTTTTATTTATTTATTTAACTAATATCAATCTTCCACAAACTAAGGTATTTATCTTTTTAAGGAAAAGATGACAACCATATTTCAAAATTTAAATTTTAAATTAAAAATTTAATTTGATGATCATCATTATCATCATCTTTCGAAATTCAATAAATCAAAAACTATTTTTGACTTACCAATTTATTTTCTTCCACTCAAATAAATAATTAATTTCAAAATTTATTTATTTATTTATATATATGAATTTCAAAATTATATATTTAAATTAATAAACATATTTTAAAAAATTTAATAATTAATTCCAAATTAATTATTTAACCTCAATTATCATATAATTGCATACTTGACCCGAAGAATAAAATTCTTCTCAAATTTCCAAATTACAGTTTTACCCTTGTATCAACTCTTACCTTGATATGGTGTTGATAAAGACACCTTGGGGACCTATGGACCTATAATATCATGCTCCAATAAATATTTGATTATTAATCAAAGCTCTTTGATTAATCTCATGATTACTCCACTATAAATATGAGATTGAACTCTTCATAATTATAGACATATATTACAAAGTACTTTATTAAAGAATAAAGTGTCTATTGATATAATCATTACATACAACGTTAATCATCTATTAATGGTTCATAATTAAAATGGAATAAAATTACCATTGTACCTTTTTAGCTATATCTTGTTCCTAGAGTACCATTGACTTTACTAGTGAAGGTTATGTAACAACAAGTTTGTGACGTGAGCGCTCATAACCTTTTCAGTTCCAAAAGTCAACCCAATAGGGAACCATTATTCAATCTATAAGAAGGTATAGATTCCATATCTGTTAAACTATGTCCCCAGCCATATATATCATTGAGTCCCCAAAATAATTGTTCTTAGCCTGATCATTCTAACAAACCTTTACGCATGAATTAGAGGATCATATGACATATATAGTTCATAAAAACCTCAGGATTAAGATCATCGAGTATATGATCATCGTTTCATGTGTTTGATTAATGCTATGAAACAATGTTTAAACAAGCATTAACAAATCACATATGGTCCAGTTCTATATATCACTATATGTAAAGTACCTTCACTAAAGTTTCCTACTATACTAGTAACCCGGATCTAGGTCACTTGTATTCATAATACTAGCGAATCATACTAGCAGTAATTAATCTAAACATTCCATAACTTTATTTTACTGCGAATTGATTTAGGTTTATTACCTTAATCTCGATCCTCTCATACCAATATGAGATTATCACCACATAGATAAACTTTGGAATTTTATGATATTTACTTAATATTATCAACATAATATCGCACATAGTCTATATATATAATAATTAAATTCATTTATTTATTTCATTTAAAACATTTTTTTAACTACAATTGCTTTAATTCCTAACAATTAGCTATATGCTCGAGATTTAATAGAAGTTTATATTAAACAAATAATCATGAAAATAAAACATGTAAGCAAAGTTATTTACCAAGTAAAAAATGATTTCTATTATTTTATTAATAATAAAATGAGATTACAAAGAAATTGAGTTTTAATTAGGGCATAAAACCCCAACAAACTCCCACTTGCACTAATTGAAAGTAATGCCTTAATTCTACTAATCCCATTTCATTGATATGCTTATCAAATGTAGCTTCTGGTAGTGTCTTTGTGAACAGATCCGCAAGATTGTCTTCAGATGCAATCTTCATATCCTTCACATATTCTCGAATTATGTGATACTTCCTTTGTATATGCCTACTCCTCTTGTTACTTCGTGGTTCTTTTGAGTTGGCTATCGCTCCTGTGTTGTCACAAAACAACACAAGCAGTTTATCCATATCTGAAATAACACCAAGATCTGAATGAAACTACTTTAGGCATACTATTTCCTTAGCTGCTTGAGACGCAACTATGTACTCAACCTCCATGGTGGAATCTAAGATTGCAGACTGCTTTATGCATCTCCATGTCACAACTCCACCGCCAAGAGTAAGCACCATTCAAGAAGTAGACTTCCTATCATCGACATCAGTCTGAAAAATCTGAATCGGTGTAGCCTACAGGGTACAAAATACCACCCTTATAGACTAACATATAATCCCTAGTCAACCTTAAATACTTTAGAATATGCTTAACTGTTATCCAATGTTCCAGTCGTGGGTTTGACTGAGACCTGCTCACTACTCTTGACTGATACCTGCTACTACTCCCACTGCATAGCAGATATCTGGTCTAGTACACAGCATATCATACATCAGACTTCCAACTGTAGATGTGTAATGAGCTTTTCTCATTGCATCTTCCTCTTCATGAGTCTGGAGAAAGTGCTTCTTTGAAAGATGAATTCCATGGTGGGACAGTAAATGTCTTTCTTGGAATTTGTCATTGAGAAATGTTCAAGAACTTTATCAATGTAAGCTGCTTGAGATAGAGCTAAGAGTTTGTTCCTTCTATCCCTAATGATCTGGATACCTAGAACATAACTTGCTTCACCCAAATCCTTTATCTGGAATTGAGTGCTCAGCAAATTCTTCACATATGATAATTTCTTAACATTGTTTCCAATGAGTGAGATATCATCTACATAAAGAACCAAGAATACCACTATTTGATTTGTCTTCAGTTGGTAACACACAAGGCTCATCAATATTTTGTTCAAAGCCATAGGTGTTGATTATTTTATCAAATCTAAGGTTCCAGGAACGAGAAGCTTGCTTAAGTCCATAAATGGACCTATTCAACTTGCAAACTTTTCCTTCTTGCCTAGCTACTTTAAATCCTTATGGCTGATCCATATAAATGACTTCGTCAAGCTTCCATTCAAGGAAAGATGTGTTGATGTCCATTTTCCAGATCTTATAGTCGAGAGTGGCTGCTATGGATAGGAGGATGCGAATGGACTTGAGCATGGTTACCGGACTAAAATTTTCCTCATAGTCCACGCCTTCTCTTTGGGTATAATCGTTTGACACTAATCGAGCTTTATAAGTTTTGATCTTTCCATCAGTACCTCATTTCTTCTTATAGATCCACTTTCACCCAATGGCCTTAAAGTCACTAGGTGCTTCCACAAAATCCCAGATAGAATTTGAGTACATGGACTCCATTTCCTATTTCATGGCTTTGAGCCATAGTTCCTTTTCAAGGTTAGCCATTGCCTATTTAAAAGATGGTGGATCATCGTCAACAATATCACCAACAACCATATTGGTTTCACCATCTAAACCATAGCGAACTGGGTTCCTAGAAACCCTTCCACTACATTGAGGCTCTGTGATTGTTTGCTCAGGAACAGTGGTACTTTCTTCATTTAAATCGACTTGTTCGTTTGGACATGAAGAGTGGGAATTTCATCATCAACATTCATTGATGCCAATGGAACATTGGTTGGAGTAAATTCTTCAAACATCTCTTCTAAAGTTACTTTGTTGTGCGGTTTGAAGTTTTGGGCATAGTCATTTTCCAGAAAAGTAGCATTCGTAGAGGTAAACACTTTCTTTTTTGAATGACTATAGAAAAGTACACCCTGAGTGCCTTTAGAATATCCAACAAACATGCAAACTTCATTTCGCGGTTCTAGCTTTCCTTCCTTTTTCCTCAGGATGTGAGCGGGACTCCCCCAGATTCTATAATGACGTAAACTAGGTTCACGACCATTCCAACTTTATAAATGTGTTTTGGGGATTGATTTGGACGGTACGACATTTAGAATGACATTCGTAGTTTCAATTACATGTCTCCAAAATGAAGTTGGCGGAGTCGAGTAACTAAGCGTGCATCTAACCATTTCCAATAATGTTCTGTTCCGGCGTTCCGCTACACCATTTTGTTGCAGTGTACCCAGAGCAGTAAGTTGTCATAAAATCTCAAGTTCAGTTAAATGATCTTGGAACTACATATCCAAATATTCTTCACCCCTATCAGATCGCAAGATATTTAACGTTTTACCTAATTGGTTATAAGCCATAGTTAAGAAACCCTTAAACTTTGAAAATGTTTATGATTTCCTATGCATTAGGTAAAGACATGAGTATGTAGAGTAATCATAAATGAAAGTGATGAAATACTCAAAACCACCCCCGCCTTGTACATTCAAAGGTCTACAAACATCTTAATGAACAAGTCCAAGTGGTTCTTTGGCCCTATCACCCTTTGCAGAGAATGGACGCTTGGTCAGCTTGCCTTTTAAACAAGATTCACATACAGGTAATTCACCTAAGGTGAGTTCCCTCAAAGGCCCGTCCTTTGCAAGTATTTGAATCCTATCATAGCCAATGTGACCTAGTCTCAAATGCCTTAAATATGTCATGTTATCGTTATCGGTCTTTTGACGTTTATTGGTCCTAAGTTTAGCTTCTTTGAATAAATCATTATTAAGCACGAAGGGTTCGTTAGGTTGTAGAATATAAAGCCCATTTTCCAAATATACAATACACAATTGTGATCCATTGAAAGAAATAGATATATTAGAACTTGTGAAAGTCATAACAAATTGTTATAATTGCAACATGGAAACTAAAATTATATTTTTACTACAATTTGGAATAAAAAAATACATCTTTCAAAATTAAATATTTATTTCTAAACTTCAAGCAAGCTCTTCCTCTAGCTTGGACCACAACGAACACTCCGTTCCCAACTCTAAGCTTTAGGCCGCCTTCATCCACTTTCTCCCATTCTTCAAGAAGTTTTAAAGAGTTACAAACATGGTTAGTAGATCCATAATCAATAATCCAAACGGATTTATCATTCCCGAAAACAAAATTTTCTAAGATAAATGAACTATAATCATTACCTTTGTTTTTTGCTACTAGAAACTTAGGACAATCCTGTTTCCATTGCTCCTTCTCATTGAAGTGAAAGCACTTACCTTTACCTTTCTTGTTTTTCTTTTTCTTCCCCTTAGGCATTTGTTCACTTGGTTGTGCACTCGTCTTTGCAGCCTTTGTAGGCATGGGGTTGTTATTTTGTCCACCTTTTTTCTTATTTCTCGCTTTCGAAGATGAAGCTAGGTTAGCCTCAGCCTTAGCTGGATCAGCAGCAGCAGTAGTCTTCTTTTCTCCTCCCTTACTTGGTCCACCCATGATTGGCTCAAAAGTCTAAAGCTCATTCATGAGCTGCATCAGACCATAGTTGAGTTTATTCATCACATAGTTGATGGTAAACATCAGGAATGCTGGAGAGAGATTGTTGAGGATTCAACCGACTTGAGTCTCTCCATCTGGAACTTCTGGGGATTCTTCAGTCATGAAGAACTTGGATTTGTCACCAATCAACACTATGTTGATGTTCTGCTTCCACTTAAGGAAGTTTTCTCCAATGATTTTCTCCATAGAAAGTTGAGAAGAGATGGGAGTAGACATAACCATAATAATACTACGTATTATGAATAAAATAGAAATCAATCACATTTGCTCAATAAAACTTATATTCACTCTAATTTAAAGAAATAGCACAACATATACCATAAGTTTGTAAGATATGAAAAAAAAATACCAAAATAATCATATCTCTATTTCTTTAGGTTTTTAACTAATCTGTGATATTCATGTCCCGGTTGGCGAGAGTAAAAAAATATCATTAGTTAAATAGAGTTGTAAACTCATTTAATAATGAACACAATTATTAACAACCTACTATTCAATCAAAATAAGAAAACATTTTTTATTTTATTTTATGAGCTAGACCCACGATTTCGATAATCATAGATTTAGTCCTAGTATTCACCGTAGGGGTGAGTCTAATAGAATTTGACCTATAATTATCTATCTTTTGAAATCTAACATTGTCAAAATAACTAATGAACACCTTCCGTAGGAGGACGAATCGAAGCATCTCGAGGCACCATTAAGCTATTGACTTTGTTAAACTAACGGTGGAGATCGAATATTATTCTTAAAATAAGCTCAAAATAGTCATTTTATTATTAATTTTCAAAAAATTAATGACTATGGTTCTCCAAAAAAATATATATATAAAATTAAAATTTTAAAACTAAAGTTCTATAATTTTCTATTAATTCTAAAGTGTCACATTGAAACAAATTCAATTAATTAGAATTAATTTGTTTCTAATCAATATTTAGGTTTAACTATTATAATGAACCTATACAACTAAGTCCAACTCAAGCTAATGAGCCTTAACAATTGGGCTTGTATGGAGGAGGGCTCTGTCCAGTCCCCCAAACTTCCATACAAGGTAAACAAGATAGAAATTTTAACATTTGTTTTATTAATTGTTCTTAATTAATTAGGCCCACCATAGTCATACAAAGCAAATGAGCATTCACAAGTGGAACCACCCACAAGAGAGGAATTTAAACTTTACATTTTCTAATGAGTCCAAATAAAATCTATCATTTTATGAATGTTTTATTCAACAAAATCCATATAATAAGCAAACATATGGGCCACTATATGTATCTAAGCTCAATTGCAAAAATACCACATATAGTGTAAATAGGCATGTTATAATTGGATGGGCCTAATCATGTTACTAAATGAGCAAGTCTATGAATTTATGCAAAAATACCACAATTTATTTCATTTGCAAAAATGCCACAATTAATTTTGTAGAATTGATCCAAAATTCGAATTAATTAAATTTTGCAGAAATAAATAAGTTAACTTAAATGAAATTTAACAATCAACTTAGTTTGGGTCATTTTGAAAAATATTAATTTAATTTAAATAGGATTTATCAACAATTAACAAGATTTAATTTAAATCCCATTTATTAACAAAAAAACTTAATATTAAATTGGTTTGAAAAAAGGTGATATTTTTAAAATTTAACCAATTTTAAATTTTAAAACAAATATCTTAACTGTTTTTCAAAAAATATCTTGTGTTGTTACAACTATGAGCAAATATTTTAACCATTTATTAAAAATAAAAAAAATATTAATAGTTATAACAATCCTAAAATATTTTAAAATAGTTAAACAAATTCAAATATCCATACAATTATCTAGTTAACAAATTTTCAATTTTCAAATAATTTAAATATTAAAATCCATAGAATAATCAAATATTAATGTTGACGCGGTTCTTCGCCAACAGGTAATTAAGAGAAGAAGAGAAAGGGATTAGTGCTAATAATGAACCGAAACAGATATATGATCTTAGAAAATGGAAAGGTGACTCAAGACACGGTTTTTAAGTGGTTCAAAGGTTAAAATCCTTCTACTCCACTAGTCAATATTATTGCTCTATTCTAGGTATATGATTACAGGATATTTCTTACAAGAGATCATCCAACCCCTATCAACTCCCAGGGTCTCCATATTTATAGGAGAAGGCACCTTGGAGTTGGTAAGAAGGTCATCCCGTGACCTTCTTACCTATCATATCAAATCTGTGACATTCATGATTAATTCCTAAACCTGACACATAAGTGTGGTCAAATCAATAGGTAAGGAGATAATGGGCCGCACGGACCAACCCAGTCGTGGGTGTCTGAATACACACGTTCCTGCTGCGTGTCCGAGAAGTCAGGGGCATATTAGACACGTGATGTCTGATATATGCATGTTTATCTTGCGTGTGTTGACTTTACAAAGGGTCATAGCCTCCATATCCAGCTCGTACCACGAGCTGGATACTTAACTCGACCTTCGGCCTTCAGAGTCCAGACTCAGGTCTTCGGCAATCTTGGCGAACCCTTGGGTTACCTCGAGCTAAGGAGGTACGACCCGATGACAGAAGATCCGATCTTGGGGATGTCCGCAAGATAATCATGATTAGGTCGCAGCTCAGCCCGCTAATCAGCCCGTGGGAAAATCAGGGCGTACATCTGCCCCCCAAGCCCGTGCTCATGGTATACCACGTCGTATAAGACCACAGTAGGGGCTTCTAGGCTTCCCCATGAACTCTTCACATTCCACCTCTTACGTAGGCGCCTGATACGTGGAACATCGTGGTTGGTGACGATACGTCTTACGAGAACCGCATTTAAGGGCCTAGCCTATGCCTAGCTGTCATTCCGTATTTCGAGTGGAGGGCCTCGGATCCCTCATCAGGGCCATCCAATGACCCTCTACACGTGACCCTTCACGTATATAAAAAGGGGTGGCCACCCTACGCATGGGCCACCCTTTCATTTGAAATTTCTCAGAACTTCTCTCCTTCTTCTCTCTTCATCTCAAAAGAAAAAACCCTCTTCTCTGCGACTGCTACACTCAGCATTCAAGAAACTCAGACGTAAGGATTTCTTCAAAGCTTTGGAAGCCAATACTCCGACGAAGCTTTCACCTAGGCGATACCTTCATCCACCTCCCAGTCAAACACTGTAAGTTTCCTGACCATGTGTGTTTTGAAAATATATTTCACTGTAGCTTAGGTAAATATTTTACTGTAGCTGCATGCAAGGGTTTACTGGGTTTTGTGGATGCGGAGGGTGAAATCCTTTTAGGTTAGGGTATTTTTGCTGTAGGAAATCACTTAAGAGTATGGTTTACAGGATGCTTTTTCTGGGGACGATTTCTGGGTAGGATTTTTGACATATTTTGGGTGCAAAACCGGGTAGCTTAGGGGACACGCCTCACAGGCGGTTTTGCCAACCTTGCCTATCGAAACTTTCCCCCCAAGGAAAATTTTATCCTGACCCTCCTGATACACGAATTTCGAGTAATCGGGGATCTGTTGGGAGCACAACGCGTGTTCATTGAATCGCGTGGTCCCACTCTCCACGGGCTGGGCTTACCTCAGCTCGTGGAAATAACATTTGATTTTTCCTCACGCTTGGGTCGCCTTTTCTGAAATATTTTCTTTTGTTTCTTAGGCGACCAGATGGCACCGAAAAGGAACGCTCCCAAGAAGACCATCAGCAGCTCGGCCTCACAGTAGGACAAAGGAAAGGCGGTGATGCCGGACTCCCCAATCCCCAACTTTGGGCCGGCGGTGGAGCAGGAGGTTGAGGTCGCCCCCGATGCCTTCTTTGAGGCTGAGAGGATCGTCTCAAAGGTCACCGACCAGACGAAGATCAACAAAATCTTTCTCTCCCACAACATCGCCCTGGGGAGAGCATCCGTGGTGGCCCAGCCTCCTGCGGAAGGCGAGCGGAGCTACGCGCCGCTCGACGAGGTATTCGCGGCCTGGAGTGATGAGCATTTCAAGGCGGGGGCATTCCTCCCGCTGGACCAGTATTTCCAGACTTCCTCAATTATGTGAGGTTGGCGCCATTTCAGCTCCCCCCCAACTCTTATCGGTTGTTGGCGGGATTGAGATATCTATTTTTGAAGCATGAGTGGGAGGTCCCCACTCCAGCGGACATTTTATACTTTTTCTGCCTCAAGGCCAGCCCGGATCAACGGGGGCGAGGCGACGGGTTTTACTACTTAACCCGATTCCCCAATACGGCTGCGGTCATCGAGCTGCCCAGCCACCCCAATGACTTCAAGGATCAATTCTTCATGTCGACGGGGTTCAGAAACTGCGAGCTCCACTACTTCAATCATCCTCGTAAGTGTTATTCATCCTTAGCTCGTAAATTAAGTGTCGTTTTAGCTCCTCCCGTACCCCTTTCTGACTTAGACTAATTTTGCAGCCATCTTCGCGAGGACAGAGAAATCTGTGACCCTCGGGGCCCAATACGAGACGCTGGCGGGCTTGCCCCCCAGCGAGAAGATTATCGCGTGCTCGTAACAGACGAGACGATGATAGCCTGCAAGCTGATTTTCCCAAATCAGACTTTAAACCTCAGGAGGCCCCGGGGGCTTCCCCCAGCTCGCGACACCAGACCCATCATCGTGGAGGAGGTCGTGGGAGACGAAGACGATGAGGATGAGGGCGACAAAGTTCCCCTCATGAGGAATAGGAAGCGAGCCTTGGAGGTCGCCCAGAGGATGGGCAAGGAGAGCATCCAATCCGGAGCAGCCGCGTGTCCTTCTGGCCAAGGTAACTCTTACGTGTTTAGGAGTCTAGATAGGGCCACAGCAAACCCCCGGCTGGCTAGGTTCAATCCTAGGCAGCTCTTCCATCGTCACTGAAATGATCCGGACCTGAATACCACCCTGTTCCATTGTGTTGACCGGCTTGTGCTGGACTACCAAGATAGCCGGCCTAGGGGTACTGTAGTAGTAGATAACACCATAGCCTTTAGGTCGATCCTATTCGACGAGTATGGGACCAACCTTCGTACATGGCCATCACTCCGGAGGGGTGTCGTAGCTTTGGGGCTTAGGCAATACGTAGAGGAATCTAGCCCTGAGTCAGACTCGGACCCAGAACTTGCGCCAGCTCGGGAAGTAATCGACTTAGATTCTTCTTCTAGCTCGGGGGGTAGGATTCCCTTAGTATTCATATACCTTTTATCTCTACCCCTTTGTTTTTGTATCTGTATGGTTGCTAACTTGTACTAACCATGTTTTTGTTTTGACAGAAGAGATGTCTCAGCCCGAGAAGAGCTTGCGAGGTGCGGTCTTCGGGGGGAACCCCTCAGCTGGGCCAAAAATGAAAAGGCTCCGGACGTCCAAGAACGCCGTTGGGGTCCCCACCAAGTCTCCGGCAAAGGAGAAGGAGCAAACCCCGGCTGCCCAGGTCGCGGGAGCGGTTCTTCCTGCTGCAGGGGGAAGCAACATGCCTCCACCCCCTCCGCGAGCTCCAGCCGCCGCCCGGGATGTAGGAACGGAGCTTGGGACTTCAGCGATTGTACCCTCTGATGTACGCATCCCAGTCAATCCCCAGGACCTGGAGAAGATCCCCGAGGCCTTCCGGGGAACGGTGTATGAGTCGGCGAACTACGCTGTCAGCCACATATACAGGTTCACCGAGAAGGAGCTCCGGGCCATCGAGACACTGAGCCCGGTGGGCGTGCTGGAGTCTTCATTGGGCATGGCCATGACGGTAAGCTAATTTACTTTTTTGTGGTTTTTATCATTACACTTTGCTCTGCTTTTCTTTCCCCTCTTTTTTTTTATAAGGCAAGTGTCTTTTCAACTTCGCAGAGCGCCGTTTCCCTTCATCGGAGCATCGTCAGGACCAAAACTCAGCTCGAGGACATGAGGAGCGAGCATCAGACTACCCTACCGGCGGCTAAGGATGCCTTGGCGGCCTCGCAGGTCAAGTTGGAGAAAACCCACTCGAAGGTCCAAGAGCTCGAGACCTCTCTCGCCACCTCACGGACAGACCTAGATGCCGCGAAGACTGAGGTCCAGGTCGCCCAGGCTACTCTAGAGGCCGAGCGGACAACTTCGAAAAAGTCCATGGAAGATCTGTTCTACCATTGCTGGGTCTACAATCCAGATGCAGACTTCTCCTTCATGAAATCGAGTCTTTGGACAGAGTTGGCCAGTAATATCCTTGCCTCAGGACCTTTAAGGCCAAGCTTTGCCCCCCAGTGTGGTCTTCGCAAAATCCTTTGTGCACTTCCTGCAGGATGGCCTTTGCTTCGCCTGGAAGAACACATCGGAGGAGAGGTATGGAGTGCCCACGTCGGTACAACACCCCATCGACTATCGTATACCTAGGAGTTGGTACAGGACTCGCCATGCATCGTTACGTCCTTCAGGCAGCTTGCCTTCAGCGAGATACTCAAGGATGGGGGTCATCCAGGTCGGCCTGGCATCGATCATCTCGACCTCCGTCCTGACATCTTCTACACTTGGTTTCTCCAAGAATTCGACTGGTACCAGCCCCAAGGTCTCTGTTTCCCCAGAGGTGGCGAGATTGGTAAGAGCGTTGACCTTAGCGTTCTGCTCCCGAGGTATCTGTTCGATCGAGCCTCGCTCAAACGCGGACAACTCAACTTTTACCTTCGCCAGATAGGCGGCCATCTTGGGTCCCCATGCTTGATATTCGCCCAGGACCTGGTTTACCACGAGCTGGGAGTACCTGAAGCAATGGACGGAGCTCACCTTCAACTCCTGGGCTATCCTCAGTCCTGCCAGCAAAGCTTCGTATTTGGCCTCGTTGTTGGAGGCTTTGAATCCGAATCTTAGTGCCGAGTGGAATCTATGTCCCTCGGGGGATATCAAAATGATTCCAGCTCTGGAGCCGTTCTCGTTGGATGAACCATCTACAAAGACCCTCCACGAAGCCTGGGGCAAGCTGATTTGGGGTGATTTTTCTGCGGAATCCTCCTGGAATCCCGTGCACTCTGCCATAAAATCGGCCAGGGCCTGACCTTTTATAGCAATTCGCGGAGTGTACAGAATCTCGAACTGACTGAGTTCGATGGCCCACTTTAACAAGTGTCCCGATGCTTCAGGTTTTTGCAAAACCTGCCTTAAAGGTTGATCGGTCATGACGTGAATCGAGTGGGACTGGAAGTACGGCCTGAGCTTTCGCAAAGCCGTGATAAGGCAGAACGCCAATTTCTCCATCAGCGGGTATCGGGATTCAGCCCCGAGAAGTCTCTTGCTGATGTAGTAGACTGGCTTCTAAACTTGGTCCTCTTCTCATACCAGTACGGCACTAGCTGCGTCCTCAGTGACAGCCAAGTAGAGGAAAAGAGGCTCTCCTGCCTTGGGGTTTGGATAGCACGGGCGGCTCAGCCAGATGTGCCTTCAGGTCGAGGAATGCACTTTCGCATTCTACTGTCCATTTAAACTTCTTGTTTCCTCGGAGCAGGTTGTAGAAGGGCAAACACTTATTGGTGGACTTGGAAATAAACCGGTTGAGGGCTACCACTCTTCTTGTTAGGCCTTGGACATCTTTTCGTGACCTGGGCGAGGGAAGCTCGAGTAGTGATTTGATCTTGTCGGGGTTTACCTCGATTCCTTGGGTATTGACTATGAACCCCAGGAATTTCCCTGACGCGACTCCAAAAGTGCATTTCTGTGGATTGAGCCTCATGCCATATTCCCGTAGTATCTTAAAACATTCTTCCAGGTCGGAAACATGGTTATCGACAGTTTTTGACTTGACTAGCACGTCATCAACGTACACTTCCATGTTTTTTCCGATCTGGTCTGCGAACATTCTATTTACTAGCCTTTGGTAGGTAGCTCCGGCGTTCTTCAGACCGAACGGCATGACCTTGTAACAATAAACGTTAATCGGGGTCATGAAGCTGGTGTGTTCCTGGTCCGCTGGATTCATCGCGATCTGATTGTAGCCTGAGTACGCGTCCATAAATGACATGAGCTCGTGCCCCGCCGTGGCGTCCACCAACTGATCAATCCTTGGCAATGGAAAGCAATCCTTGGGGCAGGCCTTATTCAGGTCGGAGAAGTCGATGCAGGTCCGCCATTTCCCGTTAGGCTTTGGAACTAGTACGGGGTTGGCGACCTAGATTGGAAACTTGGCTTCACGGATGAAGCCACATTTTTTGAGCTGGGCTACTTCTTCTTCTAGGGCTTCAGCCCGGGTTGTTCCTAAACATCTTTGCTTCTGAGACTTGGCAGGAACGCTTTTATCCAGATGAAGTGTATGCATGATGACATTCAGGCTGATCCCCACCATGTCCTCGTGGGACCAGGCAAACACGTCCAGGTTATCCCGCAGAAACTTAGTCAGCTCCGCCTTCCTCTTGATACAGAGGTTTTTCCCGAGCCTGACCATCCGTGATGGATTCTGCGGATCAATGTTCACTTCCTCGAGCTCCTCGACCGCTTGGAGCTTGGATCTGTCCTCGCCTACTCGGGGGTCAATATCCTCACTTAAGACGACATTTTCCCCCTTGGCGCTTTGAGGTTTTTCAATCTCAGGATCTGCTAAGGGTTCCTGAGATTCTTCTTCACCTTGAATGGCCATTGCCAGCTGCCCGGGTTTAGGTTTCCCCTTCATGGAAATGCTGTAGTATTCCCTGGCAGCGAGCTGATTGCCATGGATAGTGCAGATTCCCGTCGAAGTAGGGAATTTCATCGAGGTGGCGAATGGACGTGACGGCCTCGAAAGCTATGAGCGTAGGTCGTCCCAAAATGGCGTTGTAGGCAGCAGAGCAGTCAATGACCATGAACTCGAGGAGTTTGGAGACTGTCCGAGATCCTTCACCTAGGGTGATCACCAGCTCGATCGTCCTTATCGCTGCTGATCCTTCTCCAGAAAAACCATACAACATCATGGAGGTTGCCTTCAGCTCGGCGACAGTCAAACCCATCTTCTCTAAGGTGGGTCGGAATAGGAGGTTCACCGAACTCCCGTTGTCTATCAGTACCCTCCTCACTCTCCGGTTGGCGAGCAGGACTGCTATGACCAGAGGATCATTGTGAGGGAACTGGACATGGCCCGCATCTTCCTCCGTAAAAATGATTGGTTGCCTCTCCAATCTCTACTGCTTTGACTGACGCTGTTCCAGGACGAACTCCACTCTGTTATGAGCCTTTAGTTCGTTCACGTATCTCTTCTGGGCGCCTCTGCTCGTTCACGTATCCTCCAAAGATGGTGGATATCTCTCCTCCTACCACAGGAGGAGGATCATCCTGGTCTACCCGAGACCCGGGCTGACTGGCCGGGACTTCCGGAGCTGGTCGGCTTGCTGGAACCCTGTTCCGTGCGTATTGAGCTAAGGGGCCGGCTCAAATGAGAGTCTCGATCTCATCCTTTAGATGTCTACAATCGTCGGTATTGTGGCCGACATCGTTATGAAAACGACAAAACTTGGAAGTGTCTCTCTTTCCCTTGTGGTGCTTTAATGGCTCCGGCCTCTTCCAGGGGACTCGAGCAGAGTTGGCTAGGAAGATATTCTCCCTAGACTGGGTGAGCTCGGTATAAGTCGCGAAGACAGGCTTAAACTTGTTTATGGACTTATTCTTCTTTTGGCCGTGCGGACTGTTTTCGCCATTTCCCTTTCTTTCGCCTCCACCGGGCTGGTTATTCTGTGTGCCATTTTGGGTTGCTGCCACAACCTCCGTCCCCACTCCAGCAGGCTGCTGGGGACCTGGCTGGTTTCCGCAGCTGAAGCTTTGGCTTCCTCCAAGTTTATCCATTCTTGGGCCCTGTTAAGGAATTCGTTAACCGAGCTGACTCCCTTCCTTTGTATATCCTTCCAGAGGTCTCCTCCAATGAGGATTCCAGTTCTCATGGCCATGAGCTTGGAGCTATCATCCGCGTCTCTAGCTCGAGCAGCAACGTTCGCGAATCTGCTCAGGTAGGCCTTTAGAGTCTCACCGGGCTGCTGCCTCACGTTAGCCAGGGAGTCGGCCTGAACATGGGCGGCCTGGGAGGCTCAGAATGCCCTTTTGAAGTCAGCTGAGAAGGTCTTCCAGGAACTGATTGACTGTCTTTTACTTTGCTTGAACCACTGCCTGGCAGGTCCAGTCAGTGTGGAAGGGAAGATTAAACATCTCAGCTTGGGGTCAATGTTATGGGCCATCATCAGGGTGTTGAACATCCCTAGATGGGCCGATGGGTCTCCGTCCCCATTGAACTTTGACAAGTGAGGCATACGGAAACTAGATGGGTACGCCGTTGCTGCTATATTAGGGGCGAAGAGTTCCATCTCGTCCCCTGAATCATATTCGTCTTTTTCTTTTTCAGTCAGGAGCTTCCTCATCAGCTCCTCCATCTAAGTTTGGCGTTCGAGGGTTTGGTCCTGGTGTCCTTGGTTACTCCGGGGCTGTTCAACAACTCCGGATGCATTGTACATATTTGGTGGGTTATTGCCCCTCCTATCTTGAGATAGGTTATTTGGGGCATTCCCTCTGTTACGTACTTCGGACAGGGCCCCCCCTGAGCGAGCGTGGCTGTCTCCTCCCACCCGCTCCCCTCTATGGGAGTTGAGGCTCGAAGTTCTCCTCCTTGGGTGACTCGAGGACTTTGCGTCGAACTCAAACACTGGCTCAGGTCTCCTCTAGAGAGATCACTCCGGCGACTGTCGGTCCAGTGGCTCCTGCTGGATAGGCTTGGAGTCCGCCTTTGGTGGTGAGGATCTGATATTTCCCTTGGCGCCCTGCTATGCCGGGAAGGTCCAGCTGATGGCGGGTTTCTCCTACTACTTCCATAAGTAGGAATATCTAGAATGGGTCGAGGAGGAGACGGATACCAGATCGGAGACGGAGGATGCCTGACTG
Source organism: Humulus lupulus (assembly GCF_963169125.1). NCBI lineage: Eukaryota > Viridiplantae > Streptophyta > Magnoliopsida > Rosales > Cannabaceae > Humulus > Humulus lupulus. The sequence continues at coordinate 33,876,892 of NC_084794.1, forward strand.
GAGAGGCGATCCTGGTTCCGTCAGGTCGGATTAGATTCGGTGGGGGCCTTTCGGCCCTGCCAACCTGCTGGTCCCACGCCTGACGATCTGGACGAGGCGCAGGACGGTTTTTGGGGACGGGCTGATGCTGTGAGCCCTCTCCGGATCTCCTTCGGTAATTTCCTCAAGCTCTCTTGGGCGCGCTCGAGGATGGTTGGGAGCTAGGAGTCGATGTTCTGACCGAACGGCTATATTGCTGTTGTTCGGCTCTAGGCATTCCTCTGAAGTCTGCCTATCGATGGTGTGATGAAGGAGTGGAGTTGGGCGTTGGAAGTCTGTCTGAACGGCTACGCCTGGATTGATTACCCTGGCGAGACTTAGAAGCCTCGCCTTGCCTCTCTCTGACGTTAACATCGGTTGTGAGAGGGGGTAGTCAGGCCAGCACATCCTTGATCTGCTGACTAGCTATTGCTAGCTGGCTCCTCAGCTGAGCATTCTCCATTTCCACCGCAGTGTAATAACATGGGTTCGGGTTAGGCGGCCGAGGTGCTGAACTTCCAGTATCATTTTGGCCCGTCGGCTGTTTTCCTGGCCGCTGCTGGACTTTAGGAACTTGTTCACCAGGGGTGGCAGTATGATGAGTCTCCTGCCCATCATGTTGCTCTGCCTCGTTACTGTGCCTGGATCGAGTTGTCACCATAGTCGGATGTTTGCGACAGCACTGAATTGGATTTGCTCTCAATGAAAGCACCAAACTATTGACGCGGTTCTTCGCCAACAGGTAATTAAGAGAAGAAGAGAAAGGGATTAGTGCTAATAATGAACCGAAACAGATATATGATCTTAGAAAATGGAAAGGTGACTCAAGACACGGTTTTTAAGTGGTTCAAAGGTTAAAATCCTTCTACTCCACTAGTCAATATTATTGCTCTATTCTGGGTATATGATTACAGGATATTTCTTACAAGAGATCATCCAACCCCTATCAACTCCCTGGGTCTCCATATTTATAGGTGTTATCCAAAAAATTAGCATTGATGACGTGGCAAGTGATCCCTAGACACGTGGCTGACACCTGGAGGAACTCTGCTAGTGTATCGACCAGAAGACGTGTTAGAAGCAGTAAGCAGCCCAGTCTTACCTGCGACCAGTCTGGTCGGTGGTTCCGCACGAAATGTCGTATACTGTAAAGATCTTTATAGATCCCGAATTTAACTCACACAATCTCCTGAATATCCGATTATTTAGGAGAGAATATCGGCAACTAAATCATGTAATCCCCCTTGAGCCTATAAATAGGAAAAGATAGCTCAAGGAAGGGACTTTTGGCTTTTGAATTATTTTAGACTATAGTAATTCTCCTTGGAATATTGTATTGTTCTTCAGAGGTTAGTGAAACTCATTGAACCCTTGTTCTTTGATCACCCCTTTGATTCTTAGATCAATAACAATCTAAGTGGACGTAGGTCATTACCAGATCCTGGGGCCGAACCACTATAAAACATCGTGTTCTTATTATTTTCGTCATTACGTTCTTTTCAACTCAGTCATTCATATCAAGCATATTCTGACTTCGTGTCAGTTGACCAAAATCTGGGTCAACATTATGGTGCTTTCATTGAGAGCTTGATTTATCATTGTTGAAAAAACTAATGGCGAAAACTGGAAGGAAAGCTGGACAGGCGGCCACTGCTGCGCCATCAAACCCACCTCCTCCTCCCCATGCGAGCGTGGTGGAGGATGAGCCACATCTGGACTTTGAGGAGGAAGAGATGGATGTTGCAACGCTGAAGAGTACCCTGGGGGTGTTGCAGGAAGAGCTGGCTAATCTGAGAGCCAGTCAAGAGACTGCTGCCGAAGTTGTGACGCGGCAGCAACAGGAGATTGAGCGGCAGCGCGCGGAATTAAGCGAAAGGTAGGCAGAGATGGACCGCCGCCAGAGCGAAGCCATGGCAGCCCTCGAGGCGGCCTTGCAACTGGCAAGGAATCAGGCCGCACCTGTTTCGCAGCTTGACCAACCTGTCAATGGGCCACCCCAGAGGGGACCAAATCTTAACCCACCAATCCAGCCCTCGAGTCCACAAAGGCCCGAGCATCCTCAGGTGCCCCATGATGATGTCCCGATGGACCCTGAGGCATAGCCTCCATCCCAGGCTGGTCGCGGCAATCCCCCGCAACAGAGGCAGAATAGGTCCGAGGATCAACATCGTAGTCCTAGACGCCGTAGGGGCGATGAGCCAAACCTACCGAACAAAGGTCAGTATCCCCCTGGTAACAGGAGGGACTTAGAGTTAGGCTCTGCGGTCCGGGGTCCCCCACGGCACGATAATGCACGGGGACGCCACGACCAGCGCAGGCCACCCTCTAACATTCGGGACGTTTTAGCCAGGGATGGAAATCGAGGGAACAGTAAATCCCACCACAGCCAATCAAGGTTCAGAGATGGCCATGGATATAATGAAGCCGACTCAGGCAAGGGAAACGCTGGCCGAGGGAATGAAGAAAGAGGTAAAGGTAGGAGCCAGGAACCTTAAGAGGACCAGCCCAATAGACGGGACGCTGGGGGGCAGCCCAAACAAAATAATGTCTTCAACCGGCTCGGGGGTAGCGAGCAGCGGAGAAGAGATGAAGATTTGCGTGACGTACTCAATGATCGCCGCGAGCGGCATGGCGAGAACGTCCCCCCAGCAACAGAGGCTACAACAATTCCTGCCGCCGTACAGGCCCAAATAGATGCCCTCAACCAAGCAGTGCAACAGCTGGTCGGGGGAAGGACATCGTATATCGACCACGATAGGAGAAAAGGCACTCCTTTCGTACAGAGGATAGCTAATGCTGAAACTCCAAGCAAATTCAAAATGCCTACACTTCCAAACATTGACGGGTATGGAGACCCAGTGTCTCATGTCAATAAGTTTGAAATACAAATGGACATTCAGAAAGTGTCCGAAGACGCTCGGTGCAGGATCTTCCCTGCAACACTTTCTGAAGCCGCGCAGGAATGGTTTTTTAAGTTCCCTCCCGCAAGCATAGTTTCCTGGGAAATGTTCGTAAGAGAGTTTTACGGACAGTTCTAAGCAGGTCTTGTGCATCTGACCGAAGCAAACCAGCTGGTTGAAATTCGCCAGCAGGATGGAGAATCAGTGAAGGACTACATCCAGCGCTTTATGCGAGCGGCGGCTGGAGTGAAAATGGTGGGGGACGAAGGCAAAATGATGGCCATAACCGCAGGGGTTAAACGTCGTTCTCCCCTCTGGAAAAGTCTCCGAAAGGAAGGAGTAAGAACTACCCAAGAATTTTTGGACCGGGTTGATCGCTACATCAAGCTCGAAGAAGCCATTGCCGACGATGGAAAGCCCTCAGGCAAGGATAAGAAGGCTTCTGAACCCGCCAAAGCCGCCAATGGGTCCAAACCTAATGGCAACGGCAAAGGCAACGGGAACGGCAACGACAATGGCAAGAATGGTGGAAAGCGGCCGTATAACGAGCCTTCCACCTCCGACAATAAACGAGCCAAGGGTAATCGTTATGAAGCTCGGTTCACTAACTACACTGCCCTTGTTGAGTCTCGGGGAGAGGTTTATCAAGCCATAAGTTCTAGTGTGCCTTATAAAAAACCTGGCCCCATTAGAAAGGATATTTCGAAGAGAGACACTACCAAGTTCTGTCGTTATCATAACGACTACGGACATGACACCAACGAATGCAACCAGTTGAAAGACGAAATCGAGTTCTTTATTAGACAAGGACACTTGAGAAGATACGTACGGGCCTCGGGAAATTCCCAACGAGAAGCTCCGGGTAGCAACAAGCAGGCGCCCACGTCCAACGCTCGCCACCCTTACAGCCTGCCCCCGTGATTGGCACACTCTTAACCATCTGTGGAGGCCCGCACCTCGCGGGAAATAGTGGAAAGGCCAGGGAATGATATGCTCGGACTCTGCGCCACGACCAGGACATCGAGATGATGACTATGGAGGATCGTGCACCAAAAAAGGCTCGGGCAGAGGAAGGTGAAATAACCTTCTCTGACAGCGATGCCAACATGTCCGTTTCCCACATTCCGATCTGCTGGTCATGGACATCCAGATGGCCAACATGATGGTGAAGAGAGTGCTGGTCAATACAGGAAGTTCAGTGAATGTCTTATATAAGTCTACACTGGAACGCATGAAATTGTCCGTTAAGGTCTTGGAGCCCTGCAACCAAACGATATACGACTTCTCTGGAGAAGGACTCGCCCCCGCCAGATTGATTGAACTACCAGTGACGACAGGTACAGCGCTTGCAACAAGGACATTACTCGCCACGTTTGTAGTGGTCGATTGCCCTTCGGCGTACAATGCCGTCATTGGAAGGCCTATACTGGTTGATCTACGGGCCGTCATCTCTAGGTGGCACTTGGCCATGAAGTTCCCAATAAACGTGGGGTAGGACGCGTGTTAGGGAACTAGAGGGAAGCCAGGGAGTGCTACAATGCCTCAATCACAAAGGCGAAGAATGGAACGCCGAAGAGCACTACCTCAGATAGGTTGCAGATGGCAGTTGATACACAAGCCCAATCCGGTGATGGAGTCACCAAATAGGGCGTTGCCCAAAGTGAGGATAGAGACTTAGATCCTCGCTTTGGGGATTTTGAAGAAAACGTTGGACCCGTCGAGGACCTAGAGGAGGTCCAACTCGACGAAGAAGACCCGACCAGAGTCGTAAAGGTTGGGAAAAACTTAGAGCCTACCACGAAGCGCGCACTGGTGGAATTTTTGCGAAAGAACCAGGAGGTTTTTTGCCTGGTCACACAAAGACATGGCTGGGATAGATCCTACAGTTATCAGCCATGTCCTGAACATAGACAAGACCTTTCCACCCGTGCAACAAAAGAGAAGGCTGCTCGATAAAGATAGATCGAGAGCCTTAAAAGAAGAAGTTGAAAGACTAAAGGAGAATGGGTTCATCAGGGTGGAATTTTATCCATCGTGGGTCTCCAATCCAGTGCTGGTTCCGAAGCCTAATGGCAAGTGGCGAACCTGCGTGGATTTTACAGACCTCAATAAAGCCTGCCCAAAAGATTGCTTCCCACTCCCAAGAATCGACCAGCTGGTCGATGCAACTGCAGGGCACGAGATCCTCTCGTTCATGGATGCATATTCGGGCTACAACCAAATTAGCATGCACCCCCCTGACGAGGATCACACCAGCTTTTGGACCGATAGGGGCTTATACTGTTACAAAGTAATGCTCTTCGGTCTGAAAAACGCAGGTGCGACTTACCAACGACTAGTCAACCACATGTTTAAGGAGCTGATCGGAGTAAACATGGAGGTATACGTGGACGACATGCTGGTAAAGTCTAAAAAGGCAGGAGGACATGTGAGGGATTTACAAGAGTGCCTTGATGTATTGAACAAATACCAGATGAAGTTAAATCCCCTCAAATGTTCCTTCGGAGTTGGATCAGGGAAGTTTTTGGGGTTTATGGTAAATTCAAGAGGAATCGAGGCCAACCCCGACAAGATAAAAGCACTGATCGACATGAAGTCGCCAGAAAGGATCAAAGATGTACAAAGTTTAACCGGGAGAATCGCAGCCCTAAGTAGATTTATTTCGAAATCAACAGACAAGTGCGTCCCTTTTTTCAATCTACTTAGGGGAAATAAGAAGTTTGAATGGACAGGAGGCCGCGAGCAAGGTTTCCAGGCCTTGAAAGCCCATATGGCACAACCTCCCATCTTATCAAAGCCAATCGAAGGAGAAACTTTGTTTATTTACCTGGCGATTACTGAAGTTGCTGCTAGGGCGATACTAGTGCGAGAGGAAGAAGGCGTACAAAAAGTAGTCTACTATGTCAGCAAAAGACTGATCGGGGCAGAATTGAGATATCCACCAATCGAGAGGTTAGCATATTGCTTAATCCTGGCCTCTAGGAAGCTACGTCCTTACTTCCAAGCCCATCCTATCACAGTTTTAACTGACCAGCCCCTGCGGCAAGTCCTCCAAAAACCAGAGGCGGCTGGGCGATTATTAAAATGGGCAGTCGAATTAGGGCAGTTCGACATAACTTATTCACCGCGAGCAGTAGTAAAGGGACAAGTCTTGGCCGATCTTATTGCAGAATTCACCGAACTCCCAGATAACGAACAGTGCGAACAACCTAAAGAGCCTGAGCCTCAAGAAAAAGCTCCGTCGTGGAAGTTATTCACGGATGGGTCATCCAACGAATCCCACGCTGGAGCGGGAGTGATATTGATAACGCCGGAAGGGCATTGATTTCACTGTGCCATCAGGTTTGACTTCACCGCATCAAATAATGAAGCAAAATACGAAGCACTCCTCGCTGGATTGAGGATGGTGAAAGATATGAGCATAAAGACGCTTGATATCTACAGTGATTCAAAGCTGGTGGTGAATCAAATTCTAGGAGAATATCAAGCGCGAGGTTTAAAAATGGTGGCCTACTTAATAAAACAAAAGACCTGCTAGCCCAGTTCACGAGATACACCCTCCAGCAAATTCCGCGAGATCAGAATTCAAACGCAGATGCCTTAGCCAAACTCGTGAGCGCGAAGGATGCTGACACTTTGAACATTGTGCCAGTAGAAAGACTGAGTAAGCCAAGCATACAAGCGGTCGAATCCAGTATGGAGATTCGAATGGAAGATACATGGATGGCACCTTATTTGGAGTATCTAACAAACGGTACGCTACCAACAGATAGAAACAAAGCCAGAACTCTACAAAGGCAGGCTGCTAGGTACATACTGGTCGATGGTGTTATGTGCCGGAGAGGATATTCCTTGCCACTACTCAGATGCGTTACACCAGAAAAAGCTAAGAAACTCATGAAAGAGGTGCATGAAGGCTTCTGCGGGGATCATGCTGGGGGGCAGAGTTTGGCAAAGAAGATTTTAAGGCAGGGCTACTTCTGGCCAACTATGAACGAGGATTCGATAGAGTTTGTACGAAGATGCGATAAATGTCAAAGGTTCTCCAAAATTCCACGAGCGGCTCCAAACGAATTAAAACAGATGCAAAGCCCGTGGCCTTTTGCAGTATGGGGGATAGATTTGATTGGATCCCTACCCACAGGGAAAGGCAGAGTAAAGTACGCAGTTGTAGCAGTCGATTACTTCACCAAATGGGCCGAAGATGAACCGCTCGCTACCATCACGACCAAGAAAGTTCTTGACTTTGTTATCAAGAACATTGTCTGTCGATATGGTTTGCCTAGAAAGATAGTTTCAGACAACGGAACCCAATTTGACAGCGACTTATTCACCGATTTCTGCGAAAGACATGGAGTTATCAAAAGTTTTTCTTCAGTTGCACACCCCCAAGCAAATGGGCAGGTCGAAGCCGTGAATAAAACTCTTAAAGATACCTTGAAGAAGAGACTTGAAGAAGAGACTTGAAGAAGCTAAGGGAGCGTGGCCAGAGCAACTACCTGAAGTCCTCTGGTCGTATAGAACGTCTCACCGAACAGCGACAAGACATACCCCATTTTCCTTAGCCTATGGATATGAGGCAATGTTGCCTGTCGAAATAGACCCCCCCTCACATCGACGCCTAACATACGACCAGGACCAGAACAATCAGCTGATGATGGAATCCCTAGACTCGATTGACGAGATACGGGAGAAGGCCCAACTCCGAGTTGTTGCATACCAGCAAAAAGTCGCCCGGTACTTTAACTCCAAAGTTAAAGAAAGAAAATTCAACGTCGGTGACATGGCGCTACGACGAGTTTTCTTAAATACTCACGACCCTTACCAGATTGAAGAAGTCCTTCATCCGAGCACCTACAAACTTGCACGCTTAAACGGAGATCTCGTTCCACGTTATTGGAATGGAGAACACCTGCGCAAGTATTATCAGTGAACAGTCCTTTTTAAAGGACTGGCTTGTATTAATTTTTTTTTTTACAAGTTTAGCAAAGAGGGTTAGCCACACTGTATGGATAATCGCTCGTATATGTAAGATTCTATTTCAGAATCACTCGTAAAGACATGTTTAGTCCATTATTAATACGAGATTATAAGGGACTGTGCGCAGCCAGTCATTCTTGCCAACCTTTGTGAATTTATATTTACAAGTATTTGTTCATTACGTGTGTTGTTTTGCTGTATTACAAGTATTATTTTTTCACCCGAACAGGAATGTTCGAACAGGTCATGGTCAAGGCAAGTGATCAAGGACCTAAAGCTCCTCAATCACTTGGGGTGCATATAAGGCACATCGATAGCAAAGCGTACCATGAGGTATGCAAACACATGAACAAAATGAGTGAAAGCATGCTAAGGTACTTAGAGTATTTTTCAAAATTTACATTTTGTTAAATCCAGCCAAAGTACTATGCTAAGTTCGATCATATGGACAAATGTTATAATAAATGAAAATGTCATAGCATCATGCAATCTTTTACACCACAAGCATCATTGCTTGGATGTAACTGTTCAAATAAAAGAAAAGGTTTACTGCCCGTGCAGCAAATTCAAAAAAGATATTGTCTTTACATCATGACCCGTCGGTCGTGTAATCAAAAGAAAGAGAAAAGAATAAAAAAGCTCAAGAGGCGTTGGGAGCAGGAGGGTCTTTATCAGCATTCTGATTGGTCGCGTCCTCAACAATCCCTTCTTCTTCAGCACCAGCCAGGCTTGGGGAAGCAGGGATCCTTGCTCTTGCCTCCTCTTCAGCCAGTTGAGCAATGCAGCGAGCCAGCTCAGCAGTCCTGACATCTTCTGAAAGATAGCTGAAGTCGGCACCCTGATTGTGTTTCCAGATGTTATAAAAACACCGGAGCATCGTCTTCTTATACCTTTCCATATTCTTAGAGTTGTCGAGCTTTAGCTGCTCCACTTTTCCCTCAAGAGTAGCGATGGCATCGTCCTTGGACTTAAGCACCCCTTCCAATCTCTTGACTTCGCGAAACTGGGTTCGGCTGGCATCTTGATACTCTTCCCTCTGCTTTATTATAGCTGCCTTCGTAGCTTCAGCCTCTGATAGCTTTGTCACTGCGGCATCCCTCTGCTGAGCCATCGCCTCCAACTCCTTTGCATGCCTGGCCTCTGCAGCCGAAAGTTCCTCGGCCGCTTTCACCTGGTGCCTCTCGATAGCCTTTCCCCGAGCCTGTTCAATGGTGGCTTGGGTGCAGGTACGAGCAGCAGTTGCAGACAGCAAAGCCTGAGGACAGAAGATAAAGTTAGAACCTATTACAAAGAATAAAAGACTAAAGCCTAAGAGATAAAGAGGCACTTACGCTGGCTATTTCGTTCAGAGTCCTGTTCAGGATTTGGTCGACTGCCAGACTCTCTGCCTCGACTAGTGCATTTTTGACGCGGTCGTTCTTCGCGATGTGCGCGAGGTGGTCTTTAGCTGCTCGTAAGGCATGGCTTGAGAGTTTGGCCCCCAGAGCATCTTCCCGCTTATCTTGTTCCCTAGTGGGCGCAGCTGGAGGGTTCGGCGGGGCAGGAGGAGTCTGCTTCTCAGCAGGAGCCGGAGGATGAGTAGAAGTTTGCCCAGCTGGCACGTCCCTTGGAGGGTCTTCTGTTCAACTCTTCTTGGCCGGTCTCTGGCTTGTTTCGCCGGCCTGTCTCCTTGACGACTTTCGCCGGAGCTGAGGAACTTCCTCTTCCTCCTCAGCATTGTATAGGTCGAAGACATTGGGAGTGGCCATATCTGCACACAAGTAAAAACATGCAAAGGGTAAAGATAAAGGCAGATGAAAACTCTTTATTCAACGAAAAAGAAGGTCACAAAGTTAATACCTGAGCTACAACTACTGGTCGCTATACTATTGACTCTATTAGTCACACACTCACTATCTGGCACGAAGAAGTCTGGCCCTAGATTTGGAGTATATGTAAAGTTACCTTCCCCGTCAAACAAGTGACAGGGAATTGGCAAGCTATTTAAAAGAAAAATAATTTTACCGTTCTCATCAGAGGATTCCCCCAGGTCCACAACTGGCTCTTTGGCCTTTTGTTTCCCCTTGCCTTGGGGAGCAGAAGGCCTTTCTGCGGAAGGATTGCCCGTGGGCTCCCTGATTGTAACCCCCGTCGGCCTCCTTCGAGGAGGAGACATAGGGGGTTGCGGCTCGGGAACCCCCTCGGCAGTGGCATCAGCTACCACGGACCCTCTAGTTTCATGGGGAGGAGCCAGAAGGCTAGATAGCCTCAAGTTTTCATCAGTAACCAGGGACTTGACGCTTTTTTCTGCGTCTGTCATCCTGGCCAATGTATTGGACCTCAACACCATGTCTGGTGTTGGGGTCGGACGTAACCATGGGCCTGAAATACAAAGTACAGTTTGAGAAAAATGAAAGGAGACTCCTTGATTAAAAGTATCGACCAGTAAAAGACAACACTTACCTCCTCGAGCGAAGGCCAGGTTGTTGCTGGTTATGTCCGGCGTAAGGAAGTACTCCTTATTGTACTGCCCCACGTTGGATATGTGCATAGTGTCACTCAGGAACGTCCGGTTTGTCTCCTGGTGACAAAGATGGAAGAAACCCGTCCCATTGTAATGATCCACTACTCTAGACTTTTTGGACCATTAACGAAACTATACATAAAACTTACATTTTTGCGAAAATACCATAATTTATCAGAAACTTGTAGAAACAAAGTTTACTTTCATAAAATAAGTAGGATATGGGTACCCATTGTCTTTAAAACAAAAATAACTTAAAAACTAAAAAGAGTTACATAGAAAATGCGGAAAATACATTTAAAACCATAAAAACATAAACAAGACTACATCCTCGAATCGAATAACACTCGGCCCCTTCACTGCATTCACCATCGATACACATCCTCTAAGCGTCACGAATCTTTCCACCTCTAAAGCTTATTTCCTGCACATAAACAGAAAGGAATGAGCCTAATGCCCAGCAAGGAAAAATCTAACACTTAATCATATACATAATTTCATAAGAAACATAAAGACTTAACATAATACATATAACATACACTTATTATAATGGCCATTATTACTTGGGGTCCCATAGACTAAACAAGCATATGCCCATGGGATTAGTGGGGTCCTACTAGCTAAGTATGTCATATGCCCATAACCCATTTGGGGTCTTGTTAGTCATATGGGTCATATGCCCAAGCCTACAAACATATATACATATCATAACACATTTAATAACATAAAACATATAGATAACATAAGCACATAACATATTGATTCTAGCCTATTTTCCTTACCAAAGTTACCGGGATATAATGGACTGAGTTGGGACTTTTTGGAACACTCCTAAAACCATAAGAAAGAGTGAGTCTAAAGAAAAGAGATGAAATGAAAGAGATGGAAAGACTAAACCATTTGAGAAACATGCTTACCAAACTTATGTGCTCAAGAACTTAGATTCCCTAACCAAAATGAAGATTAAGGTTAGAGATTGAGTAGAAGACTATGAGAAAGAAAATAACATAATACAGAAAGGAACTAGAGTTTTGGTTACCTCAAAGACTTGAAAGACCAATCTACACCTCCACCGAAATACTATAGAACTCACTTCCCAAAGTGTTTGATAAGCTTATGATGTTTAAGCTTATAGTTTTTCCCAAACCAGGTGTTTACACTCTCACACTCACTTAACACTAGCAGCTTCTGAACTTAGAGCAAAAGGTGAATAATGGTTGGGTACTAGGTCCTATTTATAGAGTTTGGGAAAGAAAGTATCTTGATTTTACATGAATAAAAATAATGGCTTTTTAGATGAAAATCATTTGAATAATCGTTCAGCAGAGGCTGAAGACTCGTTCAAAAGATGCTGGACTTATGGAGGAGTTTGAATGGCTGAAAGGAAAAGAATTCAAAAGTATTTGAATTTATGCTGGAGGAGGCGATATATCGCCCCCTATAGGCGATATATCGCCTGGACCATTGTTCCCGAGGCGACCGTGCATCGATTCGTGTTTTCCGTATCTACGTGCTGCGATATATCGCCCCCTATAGCTGCGATATATCGGGACACGCTGAATATTTAAACACGAAATTACACATTCTTAACTAAGTTTGAATGGAGTAAACAGCCTTGACTAAGCCCTCAACGTACTCAAAGCTGCTGACTGACCCTATAACATTCAAACTTTACTCCTTATTATATTAAATCCTCAAAAATATTTAATCCTTAATCACCATTCATAACATGTGCTTAAAATCCTATTGGTTGATATCTAAACCTTATAGTATAATAAATATAATCCTTAATATCAGTCACATTAATCAAACCTTAGGTTAACTTAATATTCTTAAACTATAGATTAAACTTAGAAAATGTATAAGTACTACTATGAGTGTCCAAATAATTCCCGGTCTGAACCAAAAATCCACAGTAACAAAGATAATGCTATAAATACTATCATACTACTATCTATCTTAGCTAAGTAAAGTTCTTGGACTCTACACCCATATTGTTGCGGGTTGGATTTAAGGTCGAAAAGATAATTGACCTCGTGGGGAGTAGGTTCTGGCCATTTTTTAAGTTTGTACAGGATATAGAGTGCGGCCAGCATTCTATATCTGTTTGGAGTAATTTGGAAAGGGGCGACGTCGAAATAATTCGCCACCCCCTGAAAAAAGGATGTAGAGGGAGGAAAGCCCCTGTCTCTATGTGATACCAAGACCAGGCGCTATATATACCTCCAGGGAGGTTAGCCCTTTGATCTGCGGCAGGAATTTTAATGGAAACCCCTGTGAGATGGTACTTCCTAAAATAGTTAGCAACCATTCGAAGGGTCACTACGCTAGTCGGGGAAATATACCACTCGACATCAGGCAAATTCTGATGGCGAGGGCAGGCTTTAATTTGGATGTTAGGGTCAGGAATAGGATTGTCTCGACCGCTAGTCAAGGGAGCCCTAGCCTGCGAATCTGGCTGGGCAGGAAGGCTTGGACTATCGTCAGATTCAGGTCTTTTCTTGCCTACGGATTTGGAACGGGCCATTTGAGGAGGAGAAGGATGAGGTCTGGAAGAGGATCATGAGAAGGGAATCTTGTGGATTCAGTCGGCCAGCTGTTCTTCGCCTTCGAGCAGCTGGGCAAGAAGATCGTCGTCGATGGGCCGTTCACCTCCCCACAAATTTGGCATCATTGTCTGCAAACAGAAAAATGGGGAGGTGAGGATGGAGAATTTTTAAAGGCTTTTTAGAATAACGCTGGTCGAGTATAAAAGCCAAGCTTTTATACAACAACATTCTAACAAAAAGCTAAATGATCCACACGAACAGTTTGAAAAATGGATCAAAGGGTGAAAGTAAAAAGTTTTTCAAGAAAGCTTTTTCAACTCCCCTAAGGGCGAGAAAAACCTATTTTCCAACTGGCCTAAAGATCGAATTTTTACTTCGATTTTTCGTCCTAAAAGTATGATCCTGACTATTAAACTAACTCGTAACCCTTTTTTCGCCTACAAAACATTCTACTCACAAGCATCTCAAACTAGAAGCAGATGAACTCAAACAGTCAACATACAGAAGCATGCATCATGAAAATTTGAAGCATAAGGATTCGAAAACTTACCAAGAAAATGATCGTGGAGATGGGAAAAGGGTCTTTGGAGATCAAGGAACTCTCGGACTGAGTCTTGAAAATGCAGAAGAACGGTCTCCAGAGAAAATTAAAGCTCTGGTTTTTAGGGTTTCTTGAGAAGGCAATGGCGTGTGTAAAAAGAAAAGGAAGATTTCGGAGGTATTATATAAGTTTTTCTGTGGCATTAAAAAGGTGTAATCATCAGTTTCCCTTTTTCGAAGTATGGGGAAGCGAAATGGCCGTCGAATTATTACTGGGGAATTGAAAGGTCATAATTAGACAGGAGTAGGTTACTTTCTCCAAGAACACACGAAGGGTTCTGACACGTATGGTGGGGTTACCGAAGAGTCGTTCGCTCAAAAGTTTATTTATTGCTCGTAATAAATAAATTTGGGGGGCAAATGTTATCCAAAAAATTAGCATTGATGACGTGGCAAGTGATCCCTAGACACGTGGCTGACACCTGGAGGAACTCTGCTAGTGTATCGACCAGAAGACGTGTTAGAAGCAGTAAGCAGCCTAGTCTTACCTGCGACCAGTCTGGTCGGTGGTTCCGAATGAAATGTCGTATACTGTAAAGATCTTTGTAGAGCCCGAATTTAACTCACACAATCTCCTGAATATCCGATTATTTAGGAGAGAATATCGACAACTAAATCATGTAATCCCCGTTGAGCCTATAAATAGGAAAAGATAGCTCAAGGAAGGGACTTTTGGCTTTTGAATTATTTTAGACTAGAGTAATTCTCCTTGGAATATTGTATTGTTCTCTAGAGGTTAGTGAAACTCGTTGAACCCTTGTTCTTTGATCACCCCTTTGATTCTTAGATCAATAACAATCTAAGTGGACGTAGGTCATTACCAGATCCTGGGGCCGAACCACTATAAAACATCGTGTTCTTATTCTTTTCGTCATTACGTTCTTTTCAACTCAGTCATTCATATCAAGCATATTCTGACTCCGTGTCAGTTGACCAAAATCTGGGTCAACAATAGGAGATGGCACCTGGGAGTTGGTAAGAAGGTCATCTCGTGACCTTCTTACCTATCATATCAACTCTGTGACATTCATGATTAATTCCTAAACCTGACACATAAGTGTGGTCAAATCAATAGGTAAGGAGATACTGGGCCGCACGACCCAACCCAGTCGTGGGTGTCTGAATACGCACGTTCCTGCTGCGTGTCCGAGAAGTCAGGGGCATATCAGACACGTGATGTCTGATATATGCACATTTATCTTGCGTGTGTTGACTTTACAAAGGGTCATAGCCTCCATATCCAGCTCGTACCACGAGCTGGATACTTAACTCGACCTTCGGCCTTGAGAGTTTGGACTCAGGTCTTAGGCAATCTTGGTGAGCCCTTGGGTTACCTCAAGCTAAGGAGGTACGACCCTATGACGGAAGCTCCGGTCTTGGGGATGTCCGCAAGATAATCATGATTAGGTCGCAGCTCAGCCCGCTAATCAGCCCGTGGGAAAATTAGGGCGTACAATTAATATTTTCAAATAAAAGATATAAAAAATAACAAGTATTTTAAAAAATATCTTTAATATCTGATAACTTAATTCTACTGTTTTAATATATTGAAAGATTTAAAATTAATTAGTTAACCTATTTTTAAATTTGAATTTGAATCATTGTATAAAATATCTAATTTTTAAATATCAAACAACAAAAATATCTTATTTTTAAATGATAAAACAAATTTGATATTTTTGGGTTTTTTTATAAAAAATCAATTTCATAATTTTATTTTCTTTAATTTAAAAAAAAATAAAAAATAAAAAATCTGAATGAACTGTACCCACAACAGGTACTGTTCATGCCTGCAGCTGCTTGGGAAACACGCGCACAACTGCTGGGGTGATGCGCGCACAACACGGGAGACGCGCGCAGGTGCGTGCGCAATATGGGTGACACGTGCAGGTGCGTGTGCGTAGGTGCACAGAGCAACCAAAAATTTTCAGAATTTTTTTTTGCGTAATTTTCAACCCAAAATGTTAATAAAATATTTTTTACAATGTTTTATACCAAATAAAGCATTTATAAAAATTAATTGCATAGAAAAAATAACAAAATAACCCAAATTTGTTAATAATCACATAAAAATCAATATGCTTCATAAAAAACGTAAAATCAATCCAATTACTCAACACATCAAATAATTCAATTTTTACTATGTTAATGCATGAAAATAAAGATTACCAAAGGCTATAAGGCCAGTTGTTGGGAAAACTTATGGCTGTGTTTGGTAAAAATTTTGATTTTGATGGAAATATAATTTTATTTTTATTTCTTTATTTTAAAAAAAATAAAAATATGTTTGGTAACTATTTTGTTTTTTGTTTTTAAAAACAAAAATAATAATAAACGTGTAATGCCCTGGTTACCCCAGAACAGTTACGGTGAACGGTGAACCGGAAATTTGACCCGCTACTCGAGTTCTTTGGTTAAAAACGTGATCTAAGTGCTATTATCAGGTTAAGGTAGAAAACCAGTAAAAAGGAAAGGGTACATTTCATTAAGTAAACAAACTGCTCATGAGCCTTTCAAAATGTTTACAAGTAGTTTGTAATACAAAAGAGTCGCTACAGTTCCAAATTTACAATCCCCGCCGGCCTAAGCGGCAAAAATAGTGTAAATCCCTAGTCCCTCTGAGAACTCCTTGACCGTGGCGGTCAAGCGGCCCTGTATGTACACAATACCGCCCAAGCTCTCCACTCAGGGCTGGTTAAGCTTTTCCTTTCCTTTACCTGCACCACAAAGCACCCATGAGCCAAGGCCCAGCAAGAAAACACAATAAGGCATGATATAATATCAACAACGGTCGTAATAACCACTCAGGACTATCGGTCCAAGCAAATAGGTGACAACAGCCAAAAGTCACAGTAATGAGCATCGCTCCTTTTAGCCATGTGACGATAGGGTCACCAGGGCTTAATTGATAAGTGATTCTTTCTTAAGTTTGACTAGGACAGGTGCAAGGTGATTAGTCACCAACATAACCTTCCTCACGACTCTAGAGTCGAAACTATGGACAACGTCCCTTAGCCATGTGACAAACAGTCACCGGGGTCATAAACCTTGGCTATAGTTATCTAGTCGTAGACCAGGCAAGCGCTTATAAGTTCTTCGACCTTAGGGTCGGTCCCGCATTAATGCCATAGAGCCACTCAATGCGTGATCATCGACTTTAGAGTCGGTCCCTGACTAGTCAATGTCTTAAGCAGGTAATCAGCATTCATTAGCATTTAATATGCAATCCACGTTCACATATATCAACCAACATGCCTCAATATCAAACCATGCATGTCATAAACCTGTACAGGGTGCAACTGTATCCACACACTGTTTTCTTACCTCAAGTTCGAGCGAGAAGTATGATAAAGAAGACCCCTGAGAACGATCGATCTTTTAGTTCCTTAGCGGTTACCTAATCACAACCAATTATAACCTCCATTAATGAGAATCCACAACAATAGGGTCTTAACCTAAGCACCACCCTCGGGACCTTGAAACATGCCCACACGGTGAGTAGATTCGATCCCGGACCTTAAGGATTGAAACCCTAAGTCAAAAACCCTTAAAAACACTCAAAATGGGGTTTGGAAGGAACAGGGTAGCGCTACAGCGCTCAACCCCTAGCGCCACAGCGCTCTACACAGAACCTCCCAAGAGCCAGAAAGCCTCCTGAGGAGCGCTATAGCGCCCTAGGATGGGCGTTGTAGCGCTACCTCCAGGCCCAAACTCCCCTGAACCGTCCTTCTTCAACGTCTTCGATTCTAACTCGATCTCCAAGCTTCCAAATCCTATTCTTGATGCCAAATGAACCCAAAAACCTTCCCAACACACCCCAAACATAACAAGCATGGGAACCCTGGCCAAAACTCCCAACAAAACCATGAATTCACCCTAGAAATCTCAGCTGCAAAATAAAACCAGAACAGGGCAGACCAGAGAAAACCATGGTTAGAAACTTACCCAAAGCTTGGCCTAGGATGCTCTTCAATGGTGGAACACACTCCCAAACTCTCAAGGCTTGCTCCTCAAGCTTGAATCCTCAAAATTGGTTCAGAAACCACAAAGAAAAATGAAGAAAAGAAGGTACGGGAGAACTCTTTGCATACTCTGTTTTTCCACTACTTTCTTCAGCCATCAAGAGTTATATCTATCCTAGGGGTGAAATGTCCATTTTACCCCTAGGTCAATTAATACTTTCTAAAGGCTCCCAAGGGCATATTCGGTACTTTCCTTCTAACTCGTTAATCATAATTAACGCTCCCCAATTCCCGCTATTCTCAATGTTCATAAACACCAATAATTCACATCCCGTTACCCTTTATCTCCCGGTAACGCTCTGACCATCAAAATCACCCCGAGACTCAACTCAAGTCCCGACACTTAAACCTGTGACTAAACCGCTAATCAATATTCTACGATCGTCTCATGTCGAATAGCTCGAACAAACCCACATCATAATGTGGTCTCAACATATATCACCGACATGCATACAATTAACATTATATTATAATATAATTTTCATAAACATGCATAAACACATTAAATGGCATAATTAAACAATTATGGCCCTCCCGGCCTACTAACCCAGCCATTAACCATAAGAGGGAATCCGGGGCATTACAAAACGTGTTTGATAACTTTTATTTTTATTTTTTGTTTAACAATATGAGGTCTTGATTTTAAGAAGAGAAGAAAAAAAGAAAGAAAAAATGAAAAACGATTTAAAAAAATTTTGAAAGTGAAAATATTCTATTTTCAAAATTTAATGAATTTTAATTAAAATTTTAAAAAATAATAAATAAAAATAGAGTTACCAAACACATTTTATGTTTAATTGTCAAATTTTTAATTAATTAAATAAAAAACTATCTTTTTAAGTAATACCAAACAGTACCTATACATGATCATATTTATTTTTATGTAAATCATATATTAAACAAATTAATATAAGAAAAACCTAGAACATGTTTCTATAATTGAATTTAAATAGATATAATGATAAGAACACTTACATTATGTGTAGCAGAATGAATCAGTCATTCCTTTAATTTCTATAACCCTCGTGTCCTTTCTGTCGTAGGGTATCACAAAGAAACTGAACCGATCTTCTAATTTTAAAAGATGTATTTTTTATTCTGGATTTTAGTAGAAATTTAATTTCAGTTTCCATGTTGCAATTAGAACAATTTGTTATGACTTTCACAAGTTCTAATATATCTATTTCTTTTAATGGATCACAATTGTGTATTGCATGTTTGGAAAACGAGCTTTATATTCTGCGACCAAACGAACCCCTCGCTCTAAATAATGATTTATTCAAAGTAGCTAAACCTAGGACCAATAAACGACAAAAGACCGATAACGATAATATGACGTGTTTATGGCACTTGAGACTAGGTCACATTGGCTATGATAGGATTCAAAGACTTACAAAGGACAGACCTTTGAGGGAACTTATCTTAGGTGAATTACTTGTCTGTGAATCTTTTCTAGAAGGCAAACTGACCAAGCGTCCATTCTCTGCAAAGGGTGATAGGCCAAAGAACCACTTGGTCTTGTGCATTCAGATGTTTGTGGACCTTTGAATGTACAAGTCAGGGGTGGTTTTGAGTATTTCGTCACTTTCATTGAAAATTACTCTAGATACTCATGTCTTTACCTAATGCATAGGAAATCAGAAACATTTTCAAAGTTTCAGGAATTCCTAGCAATGGCTCAGAACCAATTAGGTAAAACGTTAAAGATCTTGTGATCTGATAGGGGTGGAGAATATTTGGATTTGCAGTTCCAAGATCATTTAACTGAACTTGGGATTTTATCACAACTTACTGCCCCAGGTACTCCGCAAAAAAATGGCGTAGCGGAAAGCCGGAATAGAACTTTATTGGAAATGGTTAGATGCATGCTTAGATTCTAAACTCTACCAACTTCGTTCTGGGGACATGCAATTGAAACTGTGAACGACATTCTCAATGTCGTGTCGTCAAAATCAATCCCCAAAACACCTTTAGAACGCTGGAATGGTCGTGAACCTAGTTTACGCCATTATAGAATCTGGGGGTGTCCCGCTCACGTCCTGAGGAAAAAGGAGGGAAAGCTAGAACCACGAACTGAAGTTTGCATGTTTGTTGGCTATCCTAAAGGTACTCAGGGTGGACTTTTCTATAGTCATTTAGAAAAGAAAGTGTTTACTTCTACAAATGCTACTTTTTCTGGAAAATGAGTACATCCAGAACTTTAAACCTCGCAGCAAAGTAGTTTTAGGGGAGATGGTTAAAGAATTGACTCCAACCAATGTTCCATCATCATCAATGCAAGTTAATGATGAAATTCCCACTCTTCATGTCCAATCGACGCTAGTCGATTTAAATGAATAAAGTACCACTGTTCTTGATCAAACAGTCACGGAGCCTCGTCATAGTGGGAGGGTTTCTAGGAACCCAGTTCGCTATAGTTTGGATGGTGAAACCAATATGTTTGTTGGTGACACTAGTGATGATGATTCGTTGTCTTTCAAACAGGCAATGGCTAGCCCTGAAAAGGAGCTATGGCTCGAAGCCATGAAACAGGAAATTGAGTCCATGTACTTAAATTCCCTCTGGGATCTTGTGGAAGCACCTAGAGACTTTAGGGCCATTGGGTGCAAGTGGATCTACAAGAAGAAACAAGGTGTTGATGGAAATATCGAGACTTATAAAGCTCGATTAGTGGTAAAGGGTTATACCCAAAGAGAATGTAGAGTCCAAGAACTTTACTTAGCTAAGATAGATAGTAGTATGATAGTATTTATAGCATTATCTTTGTTACTTTGGATTTTTGGTTCAGACCGGGAGTTATTTGGACACTCATAGTAGTACTTATAGATTTTCTAAGTTTAACCTATAGTTTAAGAATATTAAGTATAACCTAAGGTTTGATTAATGTGACTGATATTAAGGATTATATTATTATATTATAAGGTTTAGACATCAACCAATAGGATTTTAAGCACATGTTTTGAATGGTAATTAAGGATTAAGATTTTTGAGGATTAAATATAATAAGGAGTAAAGTTTGAATGTTATAGGGTCAGTCAGCAGCTTTGAGTACGTTGAGGGCTTAGTCAAGGCTGTTTACTCCATTCAAACTTAGCTAAAAATGTGTAATTTCGTGTTTAAATATTCAGCGTGTGCCGATATATCGCAGCTATAGGGGGCGATATGTCGCAGCACGTAGATACGGAAAACACGAAACGATGCACGGTCGCCTCGGGCATACTGGCCCAGGCGATATATCGCCTACAGGGGGCGATATATCGCCTCCTTCAGCATGGATTCAAACTCTTTTGAATTCATTTCCTTTCAGCCATTCAAACTCCTTCAACAGTCCAGCATCTTGTGAACGAGTCTTCAGCCTCTGCTGAACGATTATTCAAATGATTTTCACCTAAAAAGCCATTATTTTTATTCAAGTAAAATCAAGATATTTTCATTCCCAAACTCTATAAATAGGACCTAGTACCCAGCCATTATTCACCATTTGCTCTAAGTTCAGAAGCTGCTAGTGTTAAGTGAGGGTGAGAGTGTAAACACTTGGTTGGGGAAAAACTATAAGCTTAAACATCATAAGCTTATCAAACACTTTGGGAAGTGAGTTCTATAGTATTTCGGTGAAGGTTAGAGTGATCTTGCAATCTTTGAGGTAAACCCAAATCTCTAGTTCCTTTCTGTATTTTATGTTATTTCTTTTCTCAAAACCTTCTACTCAGTCCCCTAACCTTATTCTTATTTTGGTTAGGGAATCCAAGCTCTTAAGCATATAAGTTGGTAAGTATGTTTTTTATGGTTTAGTCTTTCCATCTCTTTCATTTCATCTCCTTTCTTTAGACTCACTCTTTCTTATGGTTTTAGGAGTGTTCCAAAAGTCCCAACTCAGTCCATAATCCCGGTAACTTTGGTAAGGAAAATAGGCTAGAATCTATATGTTTATGTTTATGTTATCTTATGTGTTATGTTATGATATGTTATGAATATGTTATGTATGTATGTTTGTAGGCTTGGGCATATGACCCATATGACTAACAAGACCCCAAATGGGTTATGGGCATATGACCTACTTAGCTAGTAGGACCCCACTAATCCCATGGGCATATGCTTGTTTAGTCTATGGGACCCCAAGTAATAATGGCCATTATAATAAGTGTATTATGTGTTATGATATGTCTTTACGTTTATTATGAAGTTTATGTTTATGACTATGTGTTAGATTTTTCCTTGCTGGGCATTAGGCTCATTCCTTTCTGTTTATGTGCAGGAAATAAGCTTTAGAGGCGGAAAGATTCGTGACGCTTAGAGGATGTGTATCGATGGTGAATGGAGTCAAGGGGCCGAGCGTTATTCGATTCGAGGATGTAGTCTTGTTTATGTTTTTTTTTTTTATGGTTTTAAATGTATTTTCCGCATTTTCTATGTAACTCTTTTTAGTTTTTAAGTTATTTTTGTTTTAAAGACAATGGGTACCCATATCCTACTTATTTTATGAAAGTAACCTTTGTTTCCACAAGTTTCAATAAAATTATGGTATTTCCGCAAAAATGTAAGTTTTATGTATAGATTTGTTAATGGTCCAAATAGTCTAGATTAGTGGGTCGTTACAGTTGGTATCAGAGCAACGGTTCCTTCGCATGAAGTTCTCCTCGATACACATGCTCAAAGCTCCGAATCGGACCGCCAAGTAAGTGTTTAAGTTACAAGTTACAAGTTACTTGGTCTATGTGTATAGCTAACGACTTTAGTGTTTATGTTTCAGTTAAGAATGAATGGAGCTTTAAGCAATGAGGATATCCGAGCCATTAAGGCTTTAAAAAGAATAAGGGAGCCAAGAAACACCGTAGGAGCACTAGAAAAGATCACTCGAAGATTGATCTTGTTCCACAAAGAGATAGGTCACCTTCAAGAATCTAGGCAAATCATGATGAGAGCTGCAGAACAATATGTCCTAGTAATTAGGCTTTTAAAAGATTTTCCTTCAGCAATTTTAACTTTAGAAGAAATATGGGAGAATATAAATAATGATGATGACTTACAAGCAGCCCTAAGATATTATTCTCTCATACTTAAGTTCACCTATGATTTAGAGTTTCAATTCACTAATGAGCAACAACATAGGATCTTCTTAAATCTTCCCCGAGGAAATTTTGAGGCTCAAGACAATGATGATTATAAGGAGATAGATAATGATATGCTAGATGAAGGATCGGATGTAGAAGATCCCGATTTTTAGAATAGCTAGTTTTTCATTGTTTGTTTTGTTTATTTCTTTATTTATGATTGTAATAAGTGAAAATCTTTTTCCAAATTGATTTCATGTTATTTTATTTTCATGTATGAGTTTGATTTTTTCGCAATCATAATGAGTAATAAATAAAATGAATAATGACTAAGTTCAGTGAAGGTGGATACAAATCAATGAACCAAGTTTCCTTATTGAGAGTTAGGGGGCCTTAGTAGTGGGAACGATTTTACTGATCCCAGCCCTCCCTCAATATGGTTAACTTTGGAACAAAGATAAGTTTCGAGCCTGAGAATTAAGTCATATAGGATGATTAGAAACACACTTAGAAAATAAAGATGACTTGTTTTTCTAAGTATAGAAACCCACTCTAATAATAAATAAAGACCTATATAATTTTTCATAAGAAGTCATAATAAATAGGTCCGAGATATGTTTGTTTTAGAATAAGTTTTTGCCTTAGAGCCTATTAGGGTAAGTTCTAACAAGTTCTCGACTGTTAGAACTTTTGGTGAAGATGTCGCTCCGAAGATCTGCACGCACCAACGGAAACGCCTCCAACGTTGTTCCAACGACCAATGATGCCCTCCAGTTCGCAGAAGAGGAGTGCGTGCTACTACTAGCCGCAACGCACCGACACCGTCAGCTGACAACACCGCGGAAATCGCTAGACGGCGACAACAAGTCGAGGAACTCTTGCAGCAACAACGTCAACAGGCGCAGCCTCAGCCTCCGCCGCAACCGCAGCCGCAGCTACAACAAATGGCCCTAGCACCCCAACAAGTTGGTCCATATGGGGGATGGCCAGTGACGAACTATGCACCACATCCAGTACCGAATATGGACTCAGTATATGAGAGGTTCCGCAAGCAGCACGCTCCAAACTTCGAAGGGACTATAGACCCCTTTGAGGCATAAGAGTGGCTAAGGAATGTGAAGCCAATTCTTACGCGCATGAACCTCAGTAATGCGGACCGCATATCCTGCGTCTCGTCATTACTAAGGAAGGATGCCAGAATATGGTGGGACTTAGTTCAGCAGACTAACGATGTCACCACCATAATATGGACAAGATTTGTGGAGCCGTTCCACAAGAAGTATTACACCTCGGCAGTCATCGCTAATGGTAGAAGAATATGCTCGTCAGTTCAACAGATTAGTCAAGTTTGCACCAGAGTTGGTCCCAACCGACTTTACGAGGTTGACCATGTCCGTCAGAGGACTTAGACCAAAGATGGAATTAGGGGTTAAGTTAGCAAACCTGGGAACCACTACCTATGCCAATGTTCTAGAAACGGCAATCGAAGTAGAAAGGTTTCTGATGAATGTTAGTGAGGAGAAGAAGGATTAAACGATGGTTCCAGACCAAAGTCTTTGCATTGACCCAAGGAGGAACCCATGCTGGTAACAAGGATTTACAGGTCAGATCCTATCCTCGATAGTATATGTTCTAGTATCACTTGATTGGTAGCTGTATACTCGTATATCTCGTTAGGAATGATAGAAAATCTAGACAAACCTAGTGAAAGATTTAGAACTAGGTTTGTAACCGAGTTGCCTTCGGGCAGAGTAGTTCTATCATCACGAATAGTACGAGGCTTACCGATCAAGATTGAGGGCATAGGACTAGAAGGAGATCTGATAGAGCTAGTAATCAAGGACTTCGACGTAATACTAAGCATGGATTGGCTAGCACGGCATGGCGCAACGATCGACAGCAAACGCAAGAAGGTGATGTTCGAGACTCCTGACGGCCAGAGACGATGCTTCATGGGACAAGCTTCAGGACTACGCACACCGTTAGTGTCATCTCTCAAAGCTCAGAGAATGATGGAGAAAGGATGCCAAGCATTCTTAGCCAGCATCACGAATGTGGAGAAGGAGACATCACTCAAAGTTGGAGATGTTCGGGTTATACAAGAATTTCCAGAAGTTTTCCCCGATGACTTGCCAGGATTGCCGCCAAATCGAGAAATAGACTTCACGATAGAATTAGTACCCGGCACCGAGCCTATCTCTAAGGCACCATACCGGATGGCACCTACGGAACTCAAGGAGTTAAAGACACAGCTATAAGAACTCCTAGACTTGGGTTTCATTAGGCCAAGCCATTCACCATGGGGAGCTCCGATACTATTCGTGAAGAAGAAGGACGAAAGTATGCGCATGTGCATAGACTACCGTGAGCTGAACAAAGTAATGATTAAGAACAAGTACCCGCTACCTCGGATTGACGATTTATTCGATCAACTCCGAGGCGCGACTGTATTCAATTTACGGTCCGGGTATCATCAGCTCAAGGTAAAGGGAGAAGATATTCCTAAGACAACCTTTAGGACTCGTTATGGACGTTACGAGTTCTTGGTTATGTCTTTGGGTCTTACTAACGCACCAGCCGCGTTTATGGACTTAATGAATAGAGTCTTCAAGGAATTACTTAGATAAATTCGTTGTTGTATTCATCGACGATATCTTAGTATACTCCAAGGATGAAGTAGAGCACGAGGAACATTTAAGGATTATTTTGACGCGATTGAAAGAGCATAAACTTTACGCCAAGTTCAAGAAATGCGAGTTTTGGCTTTCACAAGTGGCGTTCCTCGGGCACATCATATCAAAAGACGGAGTTGCAGTAGATCCATCGAAGGTAGAGGCCATGAAGGATTGGCCTAGACCAAAGAACGCGTCAGAAGTAAGAAGCTTCTTAGGGCTAGCAGGTTACTATAGAAAGTTGTAGAGGGCTTTTTCTAAGATAGCCACTCCACACACCAACCTGACCCGGAAGCAACAAAAGTTTAACTGGAACGATAAGTGTGAAGAAAGCTTCCAGTTGCTTAAAGATAAGCCTTGCTCAACACCAGTACTTAGTGTACCGACACCCGACGATAAGTTCGTTGTCTAATGCGATGCATCAAAGCTAGGATTGGGATGCGTGTTGATGCAAAAATGACAAGGTGATAGCCTACGCCTCACGTCAGTTGAAGGAGTATAAGCAACACTATCCAACTCACGATATGGAGTTGGCAGCGGTGGTCTTTGCGTTAAAAATCTGGCGCCATTATCTTTATGGAGAACGGTGCGAGATTTACACGGACCACAAAAGTTTAAAATACTCCTTTACGCAGAAGGAGCTCAACATGAGGCAGCGCAGGTGGTTAGAGTTAGTAAAGGATTACAACTGTGAAATCCTATACCACCCAGGGAAAGCGAATGTAGTTTCCGATGCACTTAGTAGGAAAAGTTATGGAAATTTAGCAGCTTTAGCCGGAATAGAGAAGCCGCTACAGCAGGAGCTGATTAGTGCCATAATAGAAGTGATTGTAGGCAAGCTGGCTAACTTGTCTATCCAATCGAATCTGTTAGAGGACATACGGAATGGTCAGAGGCATGATGACACACTAACAGCGCACATGGATGCAGTCAGAGAAGGCAAGACTACAAATTTCTCAATATCCAGTCAAGGATTATTGAGATATAAGGATCGTGTATGCGTGCCAGACAATCAAAGTATTAAGAAGACAATCCTAGAAGAAGCGCACAATACCCCGTACTCAGTTCATCCAGGGTCTACCAAGATGACTCATGACATCAAGGCAGTCTATTGGTGGCCAGGGATGAAGAAGGACATAGCGGAGTATGTATCTAAGTGTCTGGTATGCCAGCAAGTGAAAGCAGAGAATCAGCGGCCTGCAGGATTATTGCAACCGCTTAGCATACCGGAATGGAAGTGGGACGATATAGCCATGGACTTCGTGACGGGTCTGCCAAAGACGAATAAGCAGCATGATTATGCTTGGATAGTCATAGATAGACTAACCAAGTCGACTCATTTTCTGCCGGTTAAGACTTCTTATACGGCAGACCAATATGCAGACATCTACATCCAAGAGATTGTACGATTGCATGGAATCCCCAAGACGATAATGTCAGATAGAGGATCAGTATTTACGTCAAAATTTTGGAGAAACTTACAGATAGATTTGGGTACTAAGTTAAGCCTTAGTACAACTTTCCATCCTCAGACAGATGGGCAGTTTAAGCGTACGATTCAGATCGTAGAGGTATGCTACGCGCATGTGTACTTGATTTCGGAGGATCGTGGAACAAGTACTTACCACTGATCGAGTTCTCATACAACAACAGCTACCAGTCAACGATCAGAATGGCACCTTATGAGTTGCTATTTGGACGAAGGTGCCAATCACCGTTGCACTGGGACGAGGTAGGAGAAGGGCAGCTTCTAAGGCCCGAAGCTATTAGACAAGCTCAAGAAGCAGTAACGCTTATTAGACAGCGTATGCTGACTGCTCAAAGCCGTCAGAAAAGCTATGCGGATACCAAGCGACGCGATGTGGAATTCCAAGTTGGAGATCAAGTCTTCTTGAAGATATCTCCTATGAAAGGCGTCAAGCGGTTCGGGAAGAAAGGCAAGCTTAGTCCCCGATTCATAGGTCCTTTTAGATATTGGACAAAATGGGAACAGTTGCGTATAGACTAGCCCTACCGCCAGCACTAGCCGATAGTCACAACGTCTTCCACATTTTGATGCTACGCAAATATGTGTCAGACCCATCTCACGTCCTCAAGTACGATACCATAGCGCTCCAGAAAGACTTAAGTTACGAGGAACGACCGATTAGCATCCTAGATAGATGGATGAAGTAGTTACGGTTTAAGAGCTTTCCTATAGTCAAAGTCCTATGGAGCAATAGTTCTGAATGCGAGGCAATGTGGGAGTTGGAGGAGGACATGCAAGGCCGGTATCCGGAGTTATGTGATAAGTAAATTTCGAGGACGAAATTCTTTTTAGTAGGGGAGAATTGTAGAGTCCAAGAACTTTACTTAGCTAAGATAGATAGTAGTATGATAGTATTTATAGCATTATCTTTGTTACTTTGGATTTTTGGTTCAGACCGGGAGTTATTTGGACACTCATAGTAGTACTTATAGATTTTCTAAGTTTAACCTATAGTTTAAGAATATTAAGTATAACCTAAGGTTTGATTAATGTGACTGATATTAAGGATTATATTATTATATTATAAGGTTTAGACATCAACCAATAGGATTTTAAGCACATGTTTTGAATGGTAATTAAGGATTAAGATTTTTGAGGATTAAATATAATAAGGAGTAAAGTTTGAATGTTATAGGGTCAGTCAGCAGCTTTGAGTACGTTGAGGGCTTAGTCAAGGCTGTTTACTCCATTCAAACTTAGCTAAAAATGTGTAATTTCGTGTTTAAATATTCAGCGTGTGCCGATATATCGCAGCTATAGGGGGCGATATGTCGCAGCACGTAGATACGGAAAACACGAAACGATGCACGGTCGCCTCGGGCATACTGGCCCAGGCGATATATCGCCTACAGGGGGCGATATATCGCCTCCTTCAGCATGGATTCAAACTCTTTTGAATTCATTTCCTTTCAGCCATTCAAACTCCTTCAACAGTCCAGCATCTTGTGAACGAGTCTTCAGCCTCTGCTGAACGATTATTCAAATGATTTTCACCTAAAAAGCCATTATTTTTATTCAAGTAAAATCAAGATATTTTCATTCCCAAACTCTATAAATAGGACCTAGTACCCAGCCATTATTCACCATTTGCTCTAAGTTCAGAAGCTGCTAGTGTTAAGTGAGGGTGAGAGTGTAAACACTTGGTTGGGGAAAAACTATAAGCTTAAACATCATAAGCTTATCAAACACTTTGGGAAGTGAGTTCTATAGTATTTCGGTGAAGGTTAGAGTGATCTTGCAATCTTTGAGGTAAACCCAAATCTCTAGTTCCTTTCTGTATTTTATGTTATTTCTTTTCTCAAAACCTTCTACTCAGTCCCCTAACCTTATTCTTATTTTGGTTAGGGAATCCAAGCTCTTAAGCATATAAGTTGGTAAGTATGTTTTTTATGGTTTAGTCTTTCCATCTCTTTCATTTCATCTCCTTTCTTTAGACTCACTCTTTCTTATGGTTTTAGGAGTGTTCCAAAAGTCCCAACTCAGTCCATAATCCCGGTAACTTTGGTAAGGAAAATAGGCTAGAATCTATATGTTTATGTTTATGTTATCTTATGTGTTATGTTATGATATGTTATGAATATGTTATGTATGTATGTTTGTAGGCTTGGGCATATGACCCATATGACTAACAAGACCCCAAATGGGTTATGGGCATATGACCTACTTAGCTAGTAGGACCCCACTAATCCCATGGGCATATGCTTGTTTAGTCTATGGGACCCCAAGTAATAATGGCCATTATAATAAGTGTATTATGTGTTATGATATGTCTTTACGTTTATTATGAAGTTTATGTTTATGACTATGTGTTAGATTTTTCCTTGCTGGGCATTAGGCTCATTCCTTTCTGTTTATGTGCAGGAAATAAGCTTTAGAGGCGGAAAGATTCGTGACGCTTAGAGGATGTGTATCGATGGTGAATGGAGTCAAGGGGCCGAGCGTTATTCGATTCGAGGATGTAGTCTTGTTTATGTTTTTTTTTTTTATGGTTTTAAATGTATTTTCCGCATTTTCTATGTAACTCTTTTTAGTTTTTAAGTTATTTTTGTTTTAAAGACAATGGGTACCCATATCCTACTTATTTTATGAAAGTAACCTTTGTTTCCACAAGTTTCAATAAAATTATGGTATTTCCGCAAAAATGTAAGTTTTATGTATAGATTCGTTAATGGTCCAAATAGTCTAGATTAGTGGGTCGTTACAGAGAAGGCGTGGACTATGAGGAAACTTTTAGTCTGGTAGCCATGCTCAAATCCATTCGCATCCTCCTATCCATAGCAGTTGCTCTCGACTATGAGATATGGCAAATGGACGTCAAGATAGCTTTTCTTAATGGAAAGCTTGACGAAGTCATTTATATGGATCGCCAAAAGGATTTAAAGTATCTGGACAAGAAGGAAAAGTTTGCAAATTGAATAGGTCCATCTATGGACTTAAGCAAGCTTCTCGTTCCTGGAATCTTAGGTTTGATGAAATAATCAAAACCTATGGCTTTGAACAAAATATTGATGAGCCCTGTGTTTACCAACTGAAGGCAAATCAAATTGTGGTATTCCTGGTTCTTTATGTAGATGATATCTTACTCATTGGAAATAATGTTAAGAAATTATCAGATGTGAAGAATTGACTGAGCACTCAATTCCAGATGAAGGATTTGGGTGAAGCAAGTTATGTTCTAGGTATCCAGATCATCAGAGATAGAAAGAACATACTCTTAGCTCTATCTCAAGCAGCTTACATAGATAAAGTGCTTGAACGTTTCTCAATGACAAATTCCAAGAAAGGGCGTCTACTGTCCCGCCATGGAATTCATATTTCAAAGAAGCAGTCTCCCAGACTTTTGAAGAGGAAGATGCAATGAGAAAAGTTCCTTACGCATCTGCAGTTGGAAGTCTAATGTATGCCATGTTGTCTACTAGACCAGACATCTGCTATGCAGTGGGAGTAGTAAGCAGGTATCAGTCAAACCCAGGACCGGAACATTGGATAGTAGTTAAGCATATCCTGAAGTATTTGAGACGGACTAGGGATTATATGTTAGTCTACAAGGGTGGTGCTATGAACCCTGTAGGCTACACCGATTTAGATTTTCAGACTGATGTCGATGACAGGAAGTCTACTTCTGGAATGGTGTTTACTCTTGGGGGTGGAACTGTGATTTGGAGAAGCAAAAAGCAGTCTGCAATCTCAGATTCCACCATGGAGGCTGAGTACATAGCCGCGTCAGAGGCAGCTATGGAAATAGTCTGGCTAAAGAAGTTCTATTCAGATCTTGGTGTTATTCCAGAAATGGATAAATCGCTTGTGTTGTTTTGTGACAATACATGAGCGATAGCCAACTTGAAAGAACCTCGAAGTCACAAGAGGAGTAAGCATATAGAAAGGAAGTATCACATTATCCGAGAATATGTGGCCAGGGGAGATGTGAAGGTTATGAAGATTGCAACTGAAGACAATCTTGCGGATCCGTTTACAAAGACACTACCAGAAGCTACATTTGATAAGCATATCAAGGAAATGGGATTAGTAGAATTAAGGCATTAGTTTCAATTAGAGCAAGTGGGAGTTTTTTGGGGTTTTATGCCCTAATTAAAACCCAATTCTTTGTAATCTCATTTTATTATCAATAAAAGAATAGAAATGATTTTTTGACTTGGTTAATCACTTTGCTCAAATGTTTTATTTTCATGATTATTTGTTTAATATAAACTTCTATTAAATCCCGAGCATATAGCTAATCTTATTTATAGTGACGTAATCACAGTGGAATATAAATATGATTATATGTTCAAAATAAGTTAGTGCTAAGATTAGTCAGTGCACAGGATTTACATTGAATTTCCAATCTATGATATGATCTACTTACACATTACAGTGTTATGTTCTTTCCAGAACATTAACAAAGTAGATAAGATCCGATGTATTTGTTACATCGGACAAGACCGATATTGACAGTTGATAACATACCGTTATTATCTATTCTAGTCATATCATATAGTTGACCATAGGTCAATTCAATCTCAATTCTGAGTGGTTAGTATTCTAACTGATTGTATTATTTGAGTTCATTGACTTGTTCGTTACCAGCTTACCCTACGGACTAGCCCATGCTTAGATCTTGGGAACTCGGTAGTATAATTGAGTGAGAGTGTTAATCATAGATATGAACATCTATAGCTTCTGATGAAGAAGTGAAATGATGGTTTCCTTTTAGTTTGGTTCAAGGTGTTAAATGATAGAGATCTCATTTTAGTAATTAAATTAGTTTACTGAAATATCATTTACAAGGAACTAAGTGTTTTAAGGATAAAATACAATGATGGGTAAAACGATATTTTAGTCCTATCTCATTGTAGACCGTCTGTAGAGGATTGATTGACAATTATGGTTGTAACAATGGATACTTAATAGCATATCTATATTTGTTATAGAGCGTAATATGAATTCAAGAGTGCGATTCCCAGTCTATAGTGGAGTCACGAGGAATTAATAAGTTAGTAAATTTATTTGTTAGATTTATGATAACTTATTGGAGCTTGATTTCATAGGCCCATGATCCCCATTGTACCTTGGATAAAATCATCTAGATAGTCTCAATTAATTGATTTAATCATCAAATAGAATTATCAAAGTTGACCAGGTCAATTTTGGATAGTTTCACAGAGTTGTGTAATTTTGAGAAGAAAAGAGAAATTATGGCAGATTTATTAATTAAGATAAATTGGTATCTAAATTAATAAATAAGTTTAAATCAAGGTTCAAATTATAAATAATTAATTTGATAAAGGATTTAAATAATTATTTAATTAATTAAATCAATAGAAAATAATACAGGCCTTGATTTTAAGTCCAATGGGCTTATAATCAAATGGAAAATTTCAAGGGCCTAAAGCCCATGATAATTTCGACCTAGGGCTTCAAAATGGCTGTTATTTTATTGATTTTTAATTAAATTAAATGGCCTAATTGAGTCTATAAAAGGAGTGCTTAGAGAGAAGTCAAAACATAAGTTTAATCACTGGTTTTTTGATAGTTTTAGATTCTCTCTAAACACAAGTCTTTTTCTAAGCCTCTTTGTTATTTTCTCTTCTTCTCTCTATATCTATCGCATGTGTTGAGAATTTCCCACACTAGTCTAGGTGGTTCTAAGGATACATTGGAAGATTGTGAAGAAAATAGAAGATCGGTTCAGTTTCTTGATAATACTCTGCGACAGAGAGGATACAAGAGTTAGAGAAACTGAAGGAAGGATTGTTTCATTCCGTTGCGTATACTGTAAGTATTCTATTCTTTGTTTCTCTTTGAATTCAATTTTAGAAACACGTTTTAGTCTATCTCGTATTAATTTGTTTAATATTAGATATACATGAAAATAAATAAAGATCCTGTATAAGTTTTCCTAACAGTCGCCGTCGCTGGAGGAACAAGAGGTTGATCGGTCGAAAATGTTGGAGTAGAGGAAGCCATATCATCGTTAGGCTAGGGCTCTTGATACCATGAATAAACTTGTCAAAGTAGAGAACAAAATGAATGAATTTGAAGAATTGCTATTGAACTTATCATTCTTCTAAGTGCCTTTTTCTTTATTTATAGAGTGAGAAAATTACGAAAACGAATAGCAAAGTGGTTACAAGAAATCTAGCTACTACTATAACTCTTAACAGAAAACTAATAACAAGATTAAGACACTTAACTAACTATGTGGACAACTAACAACTTATGGTTATCACAAACCATTCAAAAAGTGAATAAAATGAAACAAATTTAGTATATTTCTAATAGTTTTTATAGGCTTTGGGGAATTTTTGCCACACAAAAGAGTTTGGGGACAAAAGTCTACAAGGTTTAAGATATAAAATGGGTAATTAGCAGATAAAGTTTCTGTTCTTCTACAAGTGTAGCATTTAATTACCTTATCTTTTTTTTTTGCTAGCAAAAGTCCTTAACGTTACATGATTAGTGCATGTTTTCCTCAAACTATTATCTGTCCATTTAAATAGGGACTAAACATGAATCTTAGGGACTATTTATGCTAATATAGAAAAGATTGGGCACTTAAATGCTTCGATTTTGAAAGAATAGGGACTTTAGCAGCCAATTTCCATACAATTTTTTTTTTCAAGAAGAATAAATACTCTATAATTAACATATAAAAAAAATATTTCTTAGATTTTTTAATAGGCTATTGACTACCTTAGACAAGTTGTGGTTCTACCACTGTATAATCTCATATTATTATTTTTAATTACAAATTAAGACAAAATAATTTTTTTTACAATATATAAGTTTCTTTATTTTTTTTCTTTTCATCATTTAAATATTATATCTTTAAACAAAATTATTAATTAAAGTAAGAACAAATAACATTTTCCCCCCAAACTATTAGCACTGTCTGATTGTGCCCCTCCGAATAATTCGCGATGTTTTAAATTACCCCCGAACTATTGTCGTTACTAAGTTGTGGGACTTCTGTTACTTTCTGTCCTATGTGGCTAACGGAGAGCAGATTTGACATTTTTGGCACTGACGTGACAGTGCCACACGTATAATTAAAATTTTAAAAATATTTAATTTAAATTAAATAATTAATTGAAAATCAATTTTCTTATTAATTTTCTCCATAATCTTCACTCTCGTCCTTCTAATATTTCGACACTCAAGACTCGACCCAATCCACCTCCATAAAAACGATACGTATTTTGCTCTATTTTTGAGTAATGGGTTTGTTTCGAATCATCGATTAATGCATATATTTGAGATTTTAGAGTAATGGGGTTTGTATGCTTGCAGGTGAGGGTTGTGATTAAGGGTCGGGTTTAGGGTGTGTTTCACAGGAATTGGACTATTGAGAATAATGTAAACCAATTGGGTTTAAAGTGATGGGTGCAGAATAGGAGAGATGGGTCCGTGGAGGCTTTTTTTTTTTTGGGAACCTTAACTCGGTCAAAGAGATGGAATAGAGGTGTCGCCAGAGTGCTTCGCATCTGGGTTCTTCCAGCTGGGCTCAGGGACGTGCGTGCTTGGAATCACATGGGTGCCTCGATTAGGCTCGCGGACCTGCGCGAGAGGTTGGGCACTTAGGCGGGCACAGAGGCGGATGGAGCTCGGGGTTGTTGAGGAGGTGTGGATGGGTTCTTGCAAATGGGTACAGAGTCGAGAATGGGTTCTTGGGTTCAGATCTCCGCTTGGACGTCGTCATGGATGGTAATCTGTGATGTTGAAATTTCTGGGTTTTTATTCTTTGGCTACTAGTTTTTTTTTTTTGATTTTTGAGGTATAAATTTTGAGTTTTATGGATGAGGTCGGCGATGTGTAGATTTGTCGATTTTTGCTTTGGCTGTGGTCGGGGATGTGCACATCTGAATATCTTTTTTTGGCTTTGGTTTTACATATTGAAGTTGTATTTTGGTGAGATTTGTAGATTTTTCTTACTCATTGCATGTCTAGATTTGAGAGTTTTTGAATGGAAGTATGTATATTTAAGTTTATGAATAGATTTATGGTTCATGTTCAATTTGTTCAACATTGTTCATGTTTATTGATTTTCAATTAATTATTTAATTTAATTTAATTGAATTTTTTTAGTAAAATTGATTTTTAATTTTTTAACTTAAATATTTTTAAAATTTTAATTATACATGTGGCACTGTCACGTCAGTGCCAAAAATGCCAAATCTACTCTCCATTAGCCACATAGGACAGAAAGTAACAGAAGTCCCAAAACTCAATAAAGGGAATAGTTCGGGGGGAATTTAAATCATCACGAATTATTCGGGGGGCACAATCAGACGGGGGGGATTTAAAACATCACGAATTATTCGGGGGGCACAATCAGACAGTGCTAATAGTTCGGAGGGGGGGGATGCTATTTATTCTTAAAATAATAGAAAAAAAATAATAACTAATAAATTTTGAGGAAAGAAAAAGAAAATTGAATAATTTTCAATATTTTTTTTAAAGGAGCTCTAAACATCTGTAAATATAGAGAAGGAAATTATAAATATAAAGGAATTAATAATTTGACTATCTACTATAAGAACTTATCTATACAAAGAACCTCAACAGAGCACACAAAGAAAAGAGAGTATAGTCTTTGCAAAAGTTGCAATGCTCTAAGAAATTGATTTCCATTTATAGAAAAAGTTTACAAGCCGAGCTGTAATTACAGCTAAAGAATGAAACAATTAGTTACAAGAATCGAGAATGGAAAACTGATTTAACAAATCTGTTAAGTAACTCAAAAGTCATTTTCTTCCGTAATATATACATTTATAGATTTTTTAGAGCTACTTTAAAATTTAAAAAAAAACATTTATTCAATTTTCTTTCTCTCATTAAATTTATTCTTTTTTATTGTTTATTTATTATTTTCTATTATTTTGATTAGTAAAAATGTTTAAGGATATAATATTTTAATAATGTAAAGAAAAAAAATTAGAGAAACTGATATATGATGTAATGTAAAAAAAATTGTCTTAATTTTGTTGTTAAAAAGTAGGAATATTTGCAGAAAACCCCCTAATCTTTTCTAGTTCATGCACCAATAACCCCAATAAATTTTTTTGATGGCAATACTCTTGTCTGTTATATTTTCCTTGCAGTCGTCCACTTTGGACCGTTAAGTGCCAACGAGGACCACGTGGCATGAATTCATTTGTCCACATGGCTGTTTACATGTCCATTACTTAATGACATGGACTTATTTACTAAAACTAAAAATTAATAAATATTAATACTTTACTTTAATTAAAATTAACTTAATTAATATATTAAATTAACCTAAATCTAAAACGGGTGAAAAAAAGCAAACTCTAAATCTAATTCCTTCAACCACCTCCCCTCCTCTTCTTCTTCTTCTTTCTCAGGTTTTGGGATGGGAGAAAGATGTCGATGCATGATGCAAAGATGAAGTGCTGCACTGACATTGTCGAGGATGTCGATTAGGAGCATTGGTGCTAGATGCGGAGATGGAGGACTCCTCAGGTGCTCTGATGGTCTCTGCTATATGCGAACATGGAGGACTCCTCAGCTACTCCGATAGTCGCTGCGAACTCCAACGGTCAGCACCTTCAGATATGGGTTTGGAGAAGATGAACGGGAGGAGCATGTGCAGGTATAGAGTCCCATAATGTTTTCTTAGCTAGTTAGATAGTTAGTAGTTTATTAATTACCGTGGATTTTGGTTCAAGTCGGGACTTAGTGGAAACTCATAGCAACAGTTATGGATTTTATAAGTTAACCTATAGTTTAAGAATACTAATTATGACATAAGGTTTGATTAATATTGCTGGTCCTAGATATATTATTTATTATAGCCTAAGGTTTAGATAGAACCATTAAGAGCATGATACTTGTCGTAATCATGTTTATTAAGGAAATAAGTATTTTGATGAATAATTTTTCCTAAAAGAAAGATCTAGAAGCTCTAGAACTTTCTAGCAGCTCTTAGGATCGTATTATGACTTAGTC
This sequence comes from Humulus lupulus, assembly GCF_963169125.1. NCBI lineage: Eukaryota > Viridiplantae > Streptophyta > Magnoliopsida > Rosales > Cannabaceae > Humulus > Humulus lupulus. The sequence goes on from NC_084794.1 coordinate 33,913,684, forward strand.
AAAGCTGTTATCCAATTCAAAGTATGCTGAAAAAGTGCAATTACGTATTTAATATATTCACGTATGCCGATATATCGCAGCATAGGGGCTGATCTATCCCCTAACAGAAGATACGGAAAACACGTCAACTTTGTACGAACGATCGAACAAGCCTCGTGAATACTGGGGGAGGCGATATATCGCCTACGGTGGGCGATATATCGACTCCATGGGTATAGTTTTGGAAGTTTGACTTTTTGAATTTAAAAAATACCCTTAACCACTTACACCTCCCTTTGAGTGATTTTGACTGAATTCTGGGTGTTAGTTGAACGAAAATTCAAATCTTTTTCATTTATAATCATTTATTTATTCAAATTAAAAGGGGTTAGTTTCACTCCTTGAACTCTATAAATAAGACCTAGTACTCAGCCATTTTCTTCATTCTTCAAGCATATGATCAGAGCCTCCAAGGTGCTAGTGTTACTATAGAGAGATACACTTGGGTTTTGAGTTAAAGCTTTAATCATTCTAAGCTTTTATAAACACTTGGGAAGTGAGAAAAAGTGTGATTTCGATATTGAGGTTTAGACCAATTCATAAGGTCATTCAAGGTATTCCTATTCCTTAAGTTTAGTTCTATATAATTCCTTAGTTTTCTTTAGTTTCTTTTATTTAGATCCTAACTCTTGTTATTGATTCTTGATTAGGTATTTAAGTTCTTGAAACTTAAGGTCTTTCTTAGTAAGTTTCTTCTTGATGGTTTAGTTCCCATATTCATCTTTATTCTGAAATATTCTCACCCTTTTCTACTGTTGGTTTATAGGAGTTTCTAAATCTCATTCTTATTTCCAAGTATCCTGGCTTTTGGTAAGGAAAATAGGATAGATTTTATATGTTTATGTTATGATATGATATGTTATGTTATAATATGTTTATGTTATAATATGTTCATGTTATGATATGTTTATGTTATGATATATATATGAATATGTCTTGTAGTCCTTGGGGCTTATAGTTGTTTAGTTAGCAAACCTCAATGCTTCTATGTTGCTTGAGGCTTATAGTTACTTAGCTAGCAAACCCCAATGTTTTTATGTTGCTTGGGGCTTATAGTTGCTTAGATAGCAAAACCAAAGATTACCATGTACATGGGTTAAAGTTGTGATATATATTTTATTGTATGTGGTTATGATATAGTCTTATGCTTTGGATTTATGATATATGTTGTTAGTAGATTTTCCTTGCTGGGCATTAGGCTAACTCCTTTATTTTTAGTGTGATGCAAGTTAATAGATATGGAAGGCGGAAGGATTCTTGGCAGCTTGGCTTGTGTGTTGAGGATGAATGGAATGAATGGACTGCGTGTCGATCGAGGACGAAGTTATTTTTTTTAGTCTTTTAAATTATGTTTTCTTAAAGTAATTCCGCAATTAGTATTTAAAATTATGTTTTTTGTTTTGTTTTGTAAACAATGGGATCCCATACCCTATCATATTTTATTTTATACTTTTATGTTATTGATACAATATTATTTTAGAGTTTTAATAAAATTATGATTATTTCGTATGTATGTTTTCTCCAAGAGTAGTAGCTATGTCTATTAGTTTTAATGCTCCAAGGTCTTAGAAATAGTTGGGTCATTACAGTTGGTATCAGAGCAACGGTCCATTTGCATGAAGTTCTCCTTGATACACATGTGCAAGCTCCGAATCTAACCGCCAAGGTAAGTGTTTATGTTATAGTTATTATGTTTTTGTGCTTAACCTTATGTTTTCAGTTAAGAATGGACGGAGCCTTAACCTATGAGAATATTCGAGCCATTAAGGCCTTGAAAAGAATTAGTGAGCCAAGAAATACAGTAAGAGTGCTAGAAAGAATCACTCGGAGATTACTCTTATTCCACCATGAGATACGTCACCTCCAAACTACTAAACAAATCATGATGAGAGCTACAGAGCAATATGTTTTAGTGATTAGACTTTTTAAATTATCCTACTATAATTGCAGCTTTAGAAGAAATATGGGAGACTATAGATGATGAAGACGAATTACCGGTAGCTATGAGATATTATTTTCTCATACTTAGGTTCACCCTTAAGGTGGAATTCCCATTCTCAAATGAGCAAAAAAAAAAAAAAAAAGAATCTTTACGAATCGTCCTAGAGGAAATTTTGAGGCTCACAATAATGATGATTATGAAGAGATAGATGATGATATGTTAGATGAAGGGTCAGATGTAGAAGATCCTGATTTTTAGATTAGATTAGATTAGTTTATTTATTTATTTTATTTATTATCTTTGCATTTATGATTTTACTTAGTGAAAACCTTTTTCCAAATAAATATCATTGTTATTTTTGAATGACATGTATGAGTTTGATTTTCTTTTTTACAATCATAATAAATAATGACCAAGTTCGGTGAGGGTGGATACAAATCAATGGATCAGGTTCTATATTGAGAGATAGGGGCCATAGCGATGGGAATGATTTTACTGATCCCAGCCCTCCCTCAATATGGTTAACTTTGGAACAACGATGAGTTTCGAGCCTGAGAATTAAGTCATATAAGATGATTAGAAACACACTTAGAAAATAATAAAGATGGCTTTTTTTTTTTTTCTAAGTATAGAAACACACCCTAATGATAAAGAAGGCTTATCTAATTTTTTTTTCATAAGAAATCATAATTAATAGGTCTGAGTTATGTTTGCTTAGATTAAGTTTTGTTTTAGAGCTTATCAGGGTAAGTTCTAACATGTTTTTCTCGACTGTTAGAACTCTACTGAAGATGTTGCTCAGAAGGTCTGCACACACCAAGGCTAATGCCTCCAGTGTCACTCCTGAAAATAATGAAGCCCCTCCAGTTTGCAGAAGGGGAGCACGTGCTACCACTGTTGCTGCTAACCGAAGTGCACTGCCGTCGTTGGTTGATAACACTATAGAAATAGTCAGACTTTGACAACAAGTAGAGGAATTGATGCAACAACAGCGACAATAGGCTTAGCCACAACTGCAGCCTCAACAAATGGCTCATGCACCCCATCAAGCAGGCCCGTATGGGGGATGGCTAATGGCGAACTATGCATCGTACCCTGCTTTGTACATGGAGCCAATCTACGAGCGGTTTCGTAAGCAACATGCTCCAAAATTTGAAGGGACAACATACCCCTTCGAGGCGGAAGAGTGGCTCAGAAATGTAGAGCCGATCCTAGAACACATGAATCTCGACAACGCGGACTGAATATCCTGCGTTTTTTCTCTACTAAAGAAGGATGCTAGAATATGGTGGGACTTAGTTCAGCAGACTCACGATGTCGCCACCATGACATGGGCCAAATTTGTAGAGCTGTTCCACAAAAAGTACTACAACTCGGCAGTCATCGCTACAAGGGTCGAGGAGTTCGATAGTCTGAAGCAGGGCAACTTGATGGTAGCAGTTCGACCGACTAGCCAAGTTTGCACCAGAGTTGGTTCTAACTGACTTTCTCAGGGTTACCAAGTTCGTTACAGGACTTAGACCAAAGATTGAGCTAGGGGTTAAGCTAGCAAACCCGGGAAATACTACTTATGCCGATGTTCTAGAAATGGCGATAGAAGTAGAAAGGATTTAGGCGAATGTTAGTAAAGAGGAGGCCAGTAAGCTAGAACCTAAGCAGCAGAGTCATCCTCAGAATGGTCGGAACAACAACCCCAACAACCATCAGTCCAGCAACAATAGTAATGGTCAGAAAAGAAGGCATCTTGACAACAAGTAGTTCGACAACGATAAAAGAGCACAGACAAACAATGGAGGCAATAAGTTGGGTTATATAGAATACCCGCAATGTGCTAAGTGCCAAAATAAACATCCTGGTAAGTGTCGTGCAAACATCAAGGGATGCTACAACTGTGGTCAGGAAGGTCACCGAAAGAAAGAATGTCCCCATCTCAAGCCAGAAGAAAAAAGAGACAATAAGATGGTTCCTGCCAGAGCCTTTGCCTTAACCCAGGGAGAAGCTGACGCTAGCAATAAAGTGGACACAGGTTAGATTTCTATCCTCAATAAAGTATGTTGGGTATTATTTGATTTTGGAGCCACTCACTCGTATATCTCGTTAGGAATGATAGAGAAATTAGACAAACCTTGTGAAAGATTTAGAACTAGGTTTGTAACAGAGTTGCCTTCAGGCGAAGTAGTCCTATCATCACAGATAGTACGAGGTGTACCGATTAAAATTGAGGACGTAGAACTAGAAGGAGACCTGATAGAACTAGAGATAAAAGACTTCGATGTGATACTGGGAATGGATTGGTTAGCGAGGCATGGCGCGACCATCGACTGCAAATGCAAGAAAGTGATGTTCGAGACTCCTAATGTTCAAAGATTATGCTTTATGGGAAAAGTTTCTGGATTACGCACACTGCTTATTTCATCTCTCAAAGCATAGAGAATGATAGAAAAAGGATGTCAAGCATTCTTAGCCAGCGTCATGGATGTTGTAAAGGAACACCACTAAAAGTTGGAGACATCCGCATTGTAAAGGAATTCCTAGAAGTATTTCAGGACGACTTACCAGGGTTGCCGCCGACTTGGGAAATTGACTTTACAATCAAGCTAGTACCGAGCATTGAGCCTATCTCCAAGGAACCATACCAGATGGCACCTACCGAACTCAAGGAGTTAAAGATGCAGCTACAAGAACTTTTAGACTTAGGCTTCATTAGACCGAGCCATTCGCCATGGGGAGCACCAGTTCTATTTGAGAAGAAGAATGACAGAAGCATGTAGATGTGCATAGATTACCACGAGCTGAATAAGGTGACGATTAAGAAAAAGTAGCTGCTACCCCGAATTGATGACTTGTTTGACCAACTCCGAGGAGCAACCGTGTTTTCAAAGATCGATCTACGGTCTGGGTATCATCAACTCAAGGTACGAGAAGAGGATATTCCTAAGACATCTTTTAGAACTCATTATGAACATTACGAGTTTCTAGTTATGTCGTTTGGTCTTACCAACGCTCTAGCCGAGTTTATGGATTTAATTAATAGGGTCGTTAAGGATTATTTGGAGAAATTTTTCATAGAGTTCATCGACGATATCTTAGTGTACTCAAAGGACGAAAACGAGCATGAGGAACATTTAAGGTTGATCTTGTTACGACTAAAGGATCATCAACTTTATGCTAAGTGCAAAAAGTGTGAATTTTGGCTTTCATAAGTAGCGTTCCTCGACCACATAGTATCCAAGGAAGGAGTTGCTGTAGACCCATCTAAGGTAGAGGCTGTGAAGGATTGGCTAAGACCAAAGAACACGTCTGAGGTAAGAAGTTTTCTGGGATTAGCAAGTTATTATCAGAGGTTTGTAGAGGGTTTTTCTAAGATAGCCACTCCGCTTACCAACCTGACCCGGAAGCAGCAAAGATTCAACTTGACTGATAAGTGTGAAGAGAGCTTCCAGTTGCTTAAGGATAAACTATGCTCAGCACTAGTACTTTGTGTACCGACGCCCAATGACAAGTTTGTAGTCTACTATGATGCGTCGAAGCAAGAATTGGGTTGTGTACTGATGCAGAATGACAAGGTGATAGCCTACTTCTCAAGGCACCTGAAGGAGTACGAGCAACAATATCCAACGCATGATATGGAGTTGGAAGTGGTGGTCTTTGCGTTGAAAATTTGGCACCATTATCTTTATGGAGAAAGGTGTGAGATTTATACGGACCACAAAAGCTTAAAGTATTTCTTCACTCAAAAGGAGCTCAACATGAGGTAGCGCAGGTGGTTAGAACTAGTGAAGGATTATGACTGCGACATCCTGTACCACCCGGGAAAGGCAAACGTAGTTGCTGATGCGCTAAGTAGGAAGAGTTATGGAAGTCTACCAGCGTTAGCTGGAATAGAAAAGCCGCTACAACAGGAGCTGATCAATGCTAGAATAGAAATAGTCATTGGTAAACTGGCTAACTTGTCCATCCAGTCAAGTCTGTTAGAAGATATATGGATTGGGCAAGGGAAAGATGACACATTAGTAGCCCATATGGATGCAGTTAAAGAAGGCAAGGCCACAGATTTCTCGATATCAGGACAAAAGGTTCTTGAGGTATAAGGATCGGGTATGCGTGTCGAATGATCATGGAATTAAGATGAAGATTTTGGAAGAAGCGCACAATACCCCATACTCAGTTCATCCAGAGTCGACCAAAATGACTCACGACCTTAAGGCATTATATTGGTGGCCAGGAATGAAGAATGATATAGCGGAGTATGTGTCTAAATGCTTAGTATGCCAGCAAGTGAAAGCGGAACATCAGCGACCTGCAGACTTATTGCAACCACTCAGTATTCTAGAATGGAAATGGGATGACATAGCCATGGATTTCGTGATGGGGTTGCCACGAAAAAATAAGCAGCACGACTTGGCTTGGGTAGTAATAGATAGACTAGCCAAGTCAGCTCATTTCCTGCCTGTCAAGACTACGTATAGAGTAGATCAGTATGCATACATTTATGTTCAAGAAATAGTAAGACTACATGGAATCCCTAAGACTATAGTATCTGATAGAGGATCGGTGTTTACATCAAGATTTTGGAGAGGCTTGTAGTAAGCCATGGGTACCAAGTTAAATCTTAGTACATCATTTCATCCTCAGACAGACGGTCAGTCTGAGCATACCATACAAATTTTAGAAGATATGTTGCACGCTTGTGTACTTGACTTCGGAGGATCTTGGAGTAAGTAATTGTCACTGATAGAATTCTCCTACAACAATAGCTATCAGTCAACAATCAGGATGGCACCCTATGAGTTGCTTTATGGAAGAAGGTGTCCATCGCCGTTACATTGGGATGAGGTAGGAGAAAGGAAACTTCTTGGAACTAAATTTGTTAGAGAAGCTCAGAATGCGGTAACACTGATTAGAAAGCGTATGCTCACTGCTCAGAGCTGTCAGAAAAGTTATGCGGATGCCAAGTGGCGTGATGTGGAATTCAAAGTCGAAGATCAAGTCTTCTTAAAGATATCTCCTATGAAAGGTGTGAAGCGGTTCGGAAAGAAAGGCAAGCTTAGTCTCAGGTTTATAGGTCCTTTTAAGATATTGAACAAAGTGGAAGTAGTCGCATATAGATTAGCCTTATTGCCAGCTCTAGCAGATAGCCATAATGTGTTCCACATCTCGATGCTGCGTAGATATGTGTCAGACCCATCTCATGTCCTCAAGTATGATACGATAGCACTCCAGAAAGACTTGAGTTACGAGGAATGACCGATTAGCATCCTAGATAGAGGGATGAAGGAATTATGGTCTAAGAGTATTCCGATATACAAGGTCCTATGGAGTAATAGTTCCAAACGGGAGGCAACGTGGGAGTAGGAGGAGGACATGTTAGCCCGGGGTCCGGAATTGTTTGGTAAGTAAATTTCGGGGACGAAATTCTTTGTAGTAGGGGAGAATTGTAGAGTCCTAGAATGTTTACTTAGCTAGTTAGATAGTAGTAGTAGTAGTAGTAGTAGTAGTAGTAGTAGTTAGTATTAGTTAGTAGTATATTAGTTACCGTGGATTTCGGTTTAAGTCGGGACTTAGTGGAAACTCATAGCATCAGTTATGGATTTAGTAAGTTTACATATAGTTTAAGAATATTAATTATAACATAAGGTTTGGTTATTATTGCTGGTCCTAGATATATTATTTATTATAACCTAAGGTTTAGATAGAACCACTAAGAGCATGACACTTGTCGTAATTATGTTTATTAAGGAATTAAGTATTTTGATGAATAATTTTTAATAAAAGAAAGATCTAGAAGCTCTAGAACTTTCCAGCAATTCTTAGGATCGTATTATGACTCAGTCAAAGCTGGTATCCAATTCAAATTATGCTGAAAAAGTGCAATTACGTGTTTAATATATTCTCTTATGTCGATATATCGCAGCATAGGGGCCGATATATCGCCTAACGGAAGATACGAAAAACACGTCAACTTTGCACGAATGATCGAACAAGCCTCGGGAATACTGGGGGAGGCGATATATCAGCTCCATGGGTATAGTTTTGGAAGTTTGACTTTTTGAATTTTAAAAATACCCTTAACCACTTAGACCTGCCTTTGAATGATTTTGACCAAGTTCTGGGTGTTAGTTGAATGAAAATTCAAATATTTTTCATTTTATAATCATTTATTTATTCAAATTAAAAGGGGTTAGTTTCACTCATTGAACTCTACAAATAGGACCTAGTAATCAGCCATTTTCTTCATTCTTCAAGCATTTGATCAGAGCCTCCAAGGTGCTAGTGTTACTATAGAGAGATACACTTGGGTTTTGGGTTAAAGCTTTAATCACTCTAAGCTTTTATAAACACTTGGGAAGTGAGAAAAAGTGTGATTTCGATATTGAGGTTTAGACCAATTCATAAGGTCATTCAAGGTATTCCTATTCCTTAAGTACATTTATATATAATTCATTAGTTTTCTTTAGTTGCTTTTATTCAGATCCTAACTCCTGTTATTGATTCTTGATTAGGTATTTATGTTCTTGAAACTTAAGGTCTTTCTTGATAAGTTTCTTCTTTATGGTTTAGTTCCCATATTCATCTTTATTCTTAAAGATTTTCACCCTTTTCTACTGTTGGTTTATAGGGGTTTCTAAATCTCGTTCTTGTTTCCAAGTATCCTGGCTTTTGGTAAGGAAAATAAGATAGATTTTATATGTTTATGTTATGATATGATATGTTATGTTATAATATGTTTATGTTATGATATGTTTATGTTATAATATGTTTATGTTATGATATATATATATATATATGAATATGTTTTGTAGTCCTTGGGGCTTATAGTTGTTTAGTTAGCAAACCTCAATGCTTTTATGTTGCTTGAGGCTTATAGTTGCTTAGCTAGCAAACCCCAATGTTTTTATGTTGCTTGGGGCTTATAGTTGCTTAGATAGCAAACCCCAAGATTACCATGTACATGGGTTAGAGTTGTGATATATGTTTTATAGTATGTGGTTATGATATAGTCTTATGCTTTTGATTTATGATATATGTTGTTAGTAGATTTTCCTTGCTGGGCATTAGGCTCACTCCTTTATTTTTAGTGTGACGTAGGAAAATAGATATGGAAGGCGGAAGGATTCTTAGCAGCTTGGCTTGTGTGTTGAGGGTGAATGGAATGAATGGACTGTGTGTCGATCGACGACGAAGTTATTTTTTTTAGTCTTTTAAATTATGTTTTCTTAATGTAATTCCGCAATTAGTATTTAAAATTATGTTTTTTTTTTTGTTTTGTAAACAATGGGATCCCATACCCTATCATATTTTATTTTATACTTTTATGTTATTGATACAATATTATTTTAGAGTTTCAATAAAGTTATGATTATTTCTTATGTATGTTTTCTCCAAGAGTAGTGCCTATGTCTAGTAGTTTTAATGGTCCAAGGTCTTATAAATAGTTGGGTCATTACAACAGGTTCCTAGGTTTTTGTTGAGCTCTAACCCTGATCTAGAAATCATTTTCTATGCTCGAATGATTCTTTCTGGAATAGAGTCGAATTCTTATACTTTCCTGATTCTTTTGAAGAGTTATGCAAAAATTGTGGCTACCCATGAAGGGAAACAATTCTTTGGACAAATTTTAATGTTTGGGATTGGTTGTGATGTTTTTGTGAACTCTTCTGTAATCAACTTGTATGCTTAAAACAGTGAGTTAGATAATGCACGTTTGGCATTTGATAACAATCTTGCCTAAAATGAGGTTTCTTTTATGACCTTAATCATTGGTTATGCTTCAAGAGGTCGCATGGCGGAGGCTCGTTTCCTTTTTGACAAAATACCCATTACAAATGTGGTGTCTTGGAATGCTTTATGGTCATAGTGGTCATAGTGGTCTGTTTTAAGAAGCTTTAGCATTTTTTAAGAAGATGCTGAAAGAAAATGTGAGGCCAAATGAGAGTACTATTGTCACTGTGCTCTCATCTTGTGCTCAGTCAGGGTCTCTTGAATTGGGGAGTTGGGTTTGTTCTTGGGTTGAGTATCATGCCCTTAGTTAATATATTTGCGTTGTTAATCTACTTATTGATATGTACCCAAAGTGTGGAAATTTGGATAAGGCTAGAGATTTATTCAATGGCCTAAAGCAAAAGAATGTTGTATCGTGGAATGTCATGATAGGTGGATATACTCAGATGAATAACTATAACGAAGCATTGTCTCTTGATGTGCATATTTTATGCACTCAAATGTTGCTTTTGTACCTAAAATGGTTTGTTTTCTTTAAGTTTTTGTGTAGATTTAACGAGTTTCTTTTAAGTGTGCAGGAATTGAAGAATTTAGTGTTTTGTACACTATTTCAAGTGTTTAAGTCAAAGAAGGAGGTGTTACATCGCTTTTTGATAGGCGAAAAATCGCAAAAAAACAGGAAAAAAAATGCATCTGGGCAGAGAACCAGGCGATACGTTGCATGTAATATGGCAATGCATTGCTTGTCACAGACGATGCGTCGCCTGATAACTGCGATACATCGCCTGTTATGCCACAAAGATTGAGAAACTTAATTTTTTTTTACTTGTTTTTAATTCTAATTCGAAGGGAAGTCTGCCAAGGACGTTGCTATAGGCTAGGGCAGTAGAAAAAGGAAGAGAAACACATTTTGGAGAGGAGGGACTCATCTGTGGAAGATCTAAGAAGTGAATCAAGCAATATCAACAAAGTTCTTTAGTTTTCTTTTTTTTTTGTTCATTGATTTTTCTGGTTAATTACAATATTTTGAGATTATGAACCACATTATGTGTGGCTAGTTTTCTTGTTTGTTAGGGTGTAGGCGGATCTCTTGATATGATTCTATCTTTATGATTTAATGCAAAGTTTAACTTAGTCCAATATTGTTCTTGTGTTCTACTTTGAATTATTATTGCTTTAATTGTGATTTTATATTGTTTTATGACATATTATTATAATTAGGGTTTTATTTAGATTGTAAAAATTATTACTCGAGAAGGGAACATTCAACCAATCTGGCAGCGGGTAGATAACTTAGATTATGTGATATCGGGAGATAAGCATGGATCTAGGTATTCGAAATAATTCTAGAATGTGAAATTGAGAGGTGGAATATTTAGGATTGTTTCTAGAGAAAAACTTAATGAAGGCAGGGATAAATGGTTCTATAGAGATATAGGCTAGTTGTCACTTACACATTCTTTATGCAGCACTCGAGAGAGGGTATAGAGATAAAATAAGGCTCTACATTCTTGAAAATATTGGATAGAATTAAGCACATTAATGATTAGAGTTAGATTTGTTAGAGAGTGAAGTCGAAACCTTAACAATTGTTCTTCTATTGAGTTTATTCACATTTAACTATTTGTTCTTTAAAATTCTTATCTTATTTCAAGTTTTTGTTATCTTTCGAAATTGATTGCTTAGAAAATTTAGGATTTGGTATTTGATGTACTTAATCTATTCAATAGATTTTAATCCTTGTGGGATGATATTTGTCTTTGGGACTACTTTACTGTGGATGCTCAAAACTCCGCGCTTATGAAAGGTCCAAAACACGTGCTAAGGTCCCATAAGTGCTTAAGTATGTACCTATGCTTACGGCCCCAAATACGTATTGATAAACCTTGCCGAATGAAACTCCGGTAGGTGAGCCGTACAGGACCCCTGTCACGTGCCTTGCGCCACGCATAGGCCAGCGCCTCGCGCGCCCGCAGCTACCCAGGTGGCCTCGTGCCTCGCGCACCTATGGCATCCCAGAAAGGGCCTCCAGCGAGACCCGTCTCACGCCTGCACTCCCTCGGCGCACCCAATGAAGCAACACCTCGCGCAAGGGCCCTTCGCAAGACTCATCTCGAGCCTGCCCTCCCTCGACACACCCAGTGAAGCAGCGCCTCGCACAAGGGCCTCTCGCAAGACCCGTCTCGCGCCTGCCCTCCCTCGGCGTACCCAGCAAAGCAGCACCTTGTACTAGGGCCTCTCGCAAGGCCTGTCTCGCGCATGCCCTCCCTCGGCGCACCCAGCGAAGTAGCGCCTCGCGTAAGGGCCCCTCGCGAGAACTGTCTCGCGCATGCCCTCCCTCAGTGCACCCAGTGAAGCAGCGCCTCGTGTAAGGGCCCCTCGCGAGACCTGTCTCGCGCATGCCCTCCCTCGGCGCACCCAGCGAAGCAGCGCCTTGCGCAAGGGCCTCTCGCGAGACCCGTTTCGCGCATGCCCTCCCTCGGCACATCCAGCGAAGCAGCGCCTCGCACAAGGGCCTCTCGTGAGACCCGTCTCGCGCGCCTATCGCCCACATCTCATGGGTGACCTTGCCAAGGAGCCCGTCCTGCGCCAAGGGTCCAAAGGCCCCATCACGCGCTGCGACCCCTATATGCATAAGGTGTCTCATACCCTACACCTTAAGTGAGTGTCTCCCATGAAGGCCTATCAAGACTCCAACATTTAGAGGTAAAAGCCCAAGTACGGTTCAAAAGGATCATACTAGTACAATCTTGTACGGGGTACGACCTTTAGGACCCCATAAGTCTGATACGGATACTCATGCCAAACAAGTAGTGGGAGTACTGGGAGAAGGGACATGGCATGTGTGTCTATGGTCAGATGTCAGAGTCGACACCACCACCTGCACTGTTACGCCTGGCACCACTCCTCTGACATTCGTACGAAATAAGTAGTGGAGACATCCTCATTGTGTTTGGCCACGTACTGGAACGAACACCACTACCCCTGAGACCACTCTCCTTACAGTGTACTTGTGTACCACCTGGTCCCCTAGACCACAATGTATCAAGGGCCATTAGAGCTCATTATAAAAGGAACCCCACTTCCACATGGAAGGGGGTTGGAAAAAACACTGTAGCACTACACCATGAAAAATACAAGTTCATTTCACCATTTTCTTTCTACAACTATTCTTTGAGTTTCTGATTAGATCTTTGAAGTTTTTCATTTGATAAGCAGGTCATATGCCCATAATCCATTTGGGGCTTGTTAGTCATATGGGTCATATGCCCAAGCCTACAAACATACATAACATAACATATTTCATAACATAAAAAAACATAAGATAACATATAAAAGCAGATAACACATAAATCCTATCCTATTTTCCTTACCAAATAACCGGGATATGAGGACAGAGTTGGGACCTTGGAACACTCTTAAAAGCCATTTATGAAAGGGTGAGTCTATTGAAGAAAAAAGAGATGAAGGAACTATACTATTAAAATATACTTACCAAAACCTTGTGCTCAAGAACTTAGATTTCCTAACCAAAATAAGAATAAGGTTAGAATGAGTAGAAGACTATGAGAACTTTAAAGAAAAAGTACAGAAACGGACTAGAGTTTGGGATACCTTGAAGACTTATAAGACCGATCTAAACCTTGAACCGAAATGCTATAAAATCTTACTCCCCAAGTGTTTGATAAGCTTATGATGATCAAGCTTATGATTCCCAACCCAAGTGTTTATACTCTCACACTCACCTAGCAACTTGCAGCCTCTGAACTTAGAGTAAAAGATGAATAATGGCTGGGTACTAGGTCCTATTTATAGAGTTTAGGAATGAAAGGATCTTAATTTAACTTGAATAAAAATAATGGCTTTTTAAGTGAAAATAATTTGAATTATCGTTCAGCAGAGGCTGAAGACTCGTTCAGAAAGGTGCTGGACTTATCAAGAGGTTGAAGGGTTGAATGGAAAATGATTTCAAAAACTTTCAAATTATGCTGAGAGGGGCGATATATCTCCTGGGCCAGTATGCCCGAGGCAATCGTGCATCGTTTCGTTTTTTTCGTATCTTCGTGCTGCGATATATCGCCCCCTACAGCTGCGATATATCGGCATACGCTGATTATTTAAATACGAAATTACACATTTTTAGCTTAATTAAAATTGAGAAAACAGCCTTGACTAAGCCCTCTAATGTTTTCAAAGCTGCTGACTGACCTTAGGGTATTCAAATTTTAACCTTAATAAATTTAATCCTCCAAAATACTTAATCATTAATAACATGTGCTAAAATCTTATTGGTTCTTATCTAAACCTTATAGTATAATAAATATTATCCTCAATATCAGTCATATTAATCAAACCTTAGTTTAAAGTTAATATTCCTAACTATAGGTTAAACTTAGAAAATCTACAAGTACTACTACGAGTGTCCAAATAATTCCCGGTCTGAACCAAAAATCCACGGTCATAAAGATAACACTATTAATACTATAATACTACTATCTAACTAGCTAAGTAAAGTTCTTGGACTCTACACCTAATAAGATAAGTGATTAATAAGTCATACTCTGAATACATGACTAATAATTCTATCTCTAGGCCTCTGCACCCTAATCAAATGAGTGACTATAGAGTCATAACTTGGGCAGGTGACTAATAAATCAACCTCTAAGGATCTGTTCCATGTATAGATGACTAATAAGTCCATCACTAGGGTTCTGCTCCTTAAATAGATGGCTAATAAGTCCATCTCTGGGGATCTACTCCCTAAGCCATGTGACATGTCGATCACCTTAGCCTTTTGGCTCTGGCTCTAAGTAACTAGCCTTTGGACTAGACAAGTGCTTTTGTTTTCATCAAACTTAAGGTCGGTCAAGCATTTCATGCTTATGATGATAATGCTTATGTTGATTAGATCTAATCTTTTCAGCTTGCGTTAAACACACTAATACCATTCTTGACTCATAAGCCAATACCATACGACCAGTGCTCAGTACCACTGCTGAACTTGACCAATAAGTCACAGCTTCACAATCAATACTGACACCATTGCTGATTCCTGACTTATAGGTTAGTGCCATTCACAGATAAGCAAGATTGCTAATAATCAATGCCCACATATATACCACTCAACATGACTCATTAATAACCATGCATGTCACATCCAGGGTGCAGTTTTCTTACCTCTGGTTCGAGCGAGAAATAATATAAGAACGACCATTGAGAATGATCGATCCTTTGATTCCTTAGTGGTCACCTAGTCATAACCAAATATAACTTCCATCAATGAAAATCAACAATAAAAGATTCTTGGTCTAAACCTCACCCACGGGACCTCGAATCGTACCCAAACGGCTAGTAGATTCAATCCCGAGCCTTAGGAATTGAAACCCCGAGCCAAAAACCCTCAAAAAATGCCCAAAATAGGAACTTGGAAAAATAGGGTAGCGCTGTAGCACTGCCCCCATAGCGCCTAGGCACTAAAAGCAGGGAAGAATGGCTCTGGACAACGCTATAACGCCCTCCCTTAGGCGCTGTAGCGCTAGAGCCAGGCTGAAACAACCCTAGTTTTTCCTCCTTCGATTTCTCCACTTTCCAACCTTCAAAACTTGATCCCAAACTCCATCCAGACTCACAAAAGAACCCAAAAATCAAACATACAAGTCCTAGGCATCATAACCCAATCAATCTTTGCCAAAAACTTCCATAAATTCTCACTATCCAAATCAAAGTTTCAGCTGAAAATCAAATGGAAAACAGAGCAAGAACCAGAATTTCTACGGTGAAAATATTACCTCAAGCTCAATATGGTACCCTCTTCAATGGTGGAACATAATCCTAGACCCTCAAGGCTCACTTCCTTAGCTTGATTCCTCAAATGGAGCTAAAAAATTCAAAGAGAAAAGAGGAGGAAAAGATGAACGGGTGAAGAAGGAGAAGAAGATCTATTTTTGCTTAAGTTTGGACAGCTTTCTCAAGTTGATATTCCTTAGGTCAAAAGACAAAAATACCTCTAGGCTTAAGTAAAACCCTTAACAGCCACCAAGGGCAAAACTGTCCTTTCCCGCTTATCTCGTTAATCATAATTAACGCTCTCCAATTCTCATTATTTCCAATATTCTCAAATTCTAATAAATCATATCCCATTACCCTATTCCCGGTAATGTTTTAATCACCAAATTACCCCGAGACTCACCACGAGCCCCGAAATTAACCCCGTTATGACCAAACCGCTAACTTTCATTCAAAGATCATCTCATGCCAAATAGCTCAAAAAAATCCACTTTATAATGTGGCCTCATTAATAATTCACCAACATGCATGAAAATATACAATTATGCCCTCAACGGGCCAAATTACAAAAATGCCCTTAGAATGAAAAGTGGACCCACATGCATGCATTTATCATCATATAATAATATAATTCACATAAACATGCATATAATCATTTAATGGCATAATAAATCAATTATGGCCCTCCCGACCTACTAATCCGACCATTAAACCTTATTAGGGATTTTGGGGCATTATAGCAGCAAAATCAATACTCTAGAATAGCTCATGAAGACCTCAATATTCACTTGGCAACTTGCTTAGAGATTTGTGACACGATCAAGATCAATGGGGTCACGACAGATACTATTCGGTTGAAGCTCTTTTCTTTTGTTGAGGGACAGAGCCCAAGCTTGGTTTCAGCCTATACCCCCCGGGAAATGGAACTACCTGAGAGGATATGGCACAAAAATTCCTCACAAAATTTTTCCCGCCTTCTAAAATTTCACAACTAAGGGTTGAGATCACTCCATTTAGGCAGATGGAATCCAAGCAATTATATGAGGGATGGGATAGATTTAAGGAGATGCTCAGAAAATGTCCTCATCATGACATAGATGATTGGTTTCAGATTCAACTATTCTATAATGGGCTAAATGGTCCAACAAGATCACATATTGATGCCGCATCAGGCGGAACAATTTTATGAAAGACACTGGCGGAGGCATTAATTCTATTTGAGGATATGGCCATGAATAGTTGTCAATGGCAGAGTGAGAGATTGACGGTTAATAAGGCAGCTGGGGTTTTTGAAGTATATCAAATAACATCACTGATGGCGCAAGTGTCTACTTTGAATAATCAGATTAAGGGTCTCACTAAAAATAAAGTAACAAGTAGTCAAGAAATAGTGAATGTGGCACAAGCTTCTAGTTCGAATGGGTTGGTGGATGAACAATGTCAATATGTCAACTGAAACTACAACTTTAGGCCCATCTACAACTTGCCTACTTATTACCAACTACAACAATGTCAATACTAACTACTACTACTACTACTACTACTACTACTACTACTACTACTACTACTACTACTACTACTACTACTATCTAGCTAGTTAAGTAAATATTCTGGGACTCTACACTAGGACCACATTTTCAAACGTTGTAGAAACTGAGCATGATTCATCCCTTAACCTCTTGACTAGCCTTTGAACATTTTTGACCTAGTCTTAAGCACCTGTTGAACGAATATTCAAATATTTTTGCAATTAATACTCATTATTTTTATTCAAGCTAAAAGGAGATATTTTCACTCCTTGAACTCTATAAATAGGACCTAGTACCTAGCCATTTTTCTCATTCTTCAAGCTGTGTTCAAAGCCTTCAAGCTGCTAGGGTTACTATAGAGTGATACACTTGGGTTTGGGATGAAAGCTTTATCATCTTAAGCTTTATAAAAACTTGGGAAGTGAGATATAGTGTGTTTTCAATATCGAGGTGTAGATCGGTTCTAGTACATCCAAAGGTATTCTTATTCTTAAGCTCATTTCTATATTGTTCTTTAATTTTCTTTACTCAAGTCCTAACTCGTTGTTTTCGATTCTTGGTTACGTATTTAAGTTCTTTGAACTTAAGGTTTCTTTTCGATAAGCTTCTTCTTGGTGGTTTAGTTCTCTTCTTTGTCATCTTTTTTCTTTAGAAATACTCACCATTCTTATTGTTGGTTTTAGGAGTGTTCCAAATCTCGTCCTTGTTCTCAAATATCCCGGTGTTGGTAAGGAAAATAGGATAGATTTTTATGTGATTTTTATGTTTTGATATATTTATGCTATGATATATGTATGATAGTTTTTTTTATTCCTTGAATACATAATTTGTTTAGATAACAAGCATATAATTTGTTTAGACAACAAGTATATAATTTGTTTAGATAACAAGTCCCAATAATATATATTCCTTGGGTATATGATTTGTTTAGATAATGAGCCCCATAAATTTATATGACTTGTTTAGATAACCAGCCCCGTAAATTTATGGGCATATGATTGCCTAGCTAGCAAGCTCCAAGAAGTATGATGGCTATTGTAATACATGTTTTTATAATCATATATTTTATAGTAAATGTTTATGCTTATTTGTGTTAGTAGATTTTCCTTGCTGGGCATTAGGCTCACTCCTTTATTTTTTTTATGTGATGCAGGAAAATAAATATGGTGGCGGAATGATTCTTGGTAGCTTGGCTTATGTATTAAGGATGAAGGGATTCAATGGACTGTGTGACGATTCGAGGACGACGTTATTTTTAGTCTCTTAAAATTGTGTTTTTATGTATTTTCCACATTTAGCTTTGTAAACAACTTCATTTAATTTAAAGTTATTGTTTTATTTTAAAAACAATGGGATCCCATATCGCTTATTTATGTATTTCAATATTTACTTTGGAGTTTTTAATAAAGTTATGAATATTCCTTATGTATGTTTTCTCAAAATAGTGGCTATGTCTAGTAGTTTTAATGGTCCAAGGTCTTAGAAATAGTTGAGTCATTACAAATTTGTATTTTTGGGATTTTATAAAAACCCTTGTGGGAACTATGATTCTATGTGGAAGGTTATTGTGAAGCTTTGTTGTTGAAAGGGTAAAATTGGAATGTTAATGCTTAGAGATTTCGCCCAACATGTTTATAGGCTTAGTTTTATCTTTCTTTCTTATGTTGCTTTGTTGAATATATGTTTTAGGGTTCTTGTTATTTTGAATTTTGAATAATCATGCTTATGAATTTGAGAGATTGTTATGTTTTTATAGGAACATGATAAGATTTGTGGTATAATGTTGATATTGACACTAAGCATGTTATTGGCACTAATTCTCTTAATGATTTGAATAAAGAAACATGGTGAGTTTGAATGATAAATCTTGCTATTGAACTCTATGTGTAATTCGGCCTAGGGTATCTTAAATGGTTTTCAGATTTTGGTTTTGGCTTCTTGTTTTATTTTAGTTATGGGCATGTAATAATTGTGATATTTTATGTTTTTATTATGTTGCAAAGAATTTCACATGAGCATACATTATGGTTAGGTTTGTTTTGACTTTTGTTGTTGGTTTTGTATGATTAAATGTATTATTTGATTGTTCAAGTACCGAAACATGTTAGGGTGACTTGATCAAAAGGGTGTTAAAAAGGATGCATGAGTTGTAGAAACATGCTAGGTTATGTGTTAACATGATTAAAGGTGCAATTAGACAAATATGTACTTGCTGTTTGTTTTTATTTATGTGATGGTGATGATAAATCAATGATTTTAAAATGCACAAGAGAAGCCTCAAAGTGATGTTTTGATTTTATATAAACAAAAAACATTCAATTTCACATGTTAATGGGGTTTTTTTTATCAAAATAAACACATGCAGGCTTTTTTTTATATTTTGTGAAAGAAAATATGGTTTTAATTCAATTATGTGATTCTAATTAAATAAAATGCTTGCTGGAATTTTTGGTTTATTAAGAGAAAATGTCTTTTAATTAATATAAGTAAAACATATACTCAAATAAATTAAGTCTTAGATTTTATATGTGAAAAATGTGATTTTTCAACACTTTAAATATGTATTTTCACCCTTATAAATATGCAATATTTTTATGATGAGTAAAATTATTTTTTTTCTAAAATTTATCAAGAAGTTCACTTAGTAATTATAAGTAACAACAATTTTGTCACATTCTTTTATTTTTTATTTAATAATAAATAGGATTATTATTTCATGAGAAATTAAAAAAAGGCTAATGAATTATTTTATAAAGTTAGATTTTTGTAATAAAGTATTTGAATGGCAAATATGTGGTTAAAAGAAATGGAGAAGTATTAATTAAGTGGTAAATAAATTATGTTGATGATGAGTTTTTCACTAATATGATGATGAGGGCAACTAGCACACAACCGCATAAATCTCTCCCAATATTCATACAAAGACTCCCTTGTATGGTTCCTTATACCGCATATCTCTTTCCTAATGCTTCCAACTTTAGATGCTAGAAAATATCGTTCCAAGAACATAGTCTTCATACCATTCTAGGTTTCAACAGTGCTAGGTGGAAGATAGTACAACCACTCCTTAGATGTATCCTTCAAGAAGAAAGGAAAGCTCGCAACTTAATTTTGTTCTTCAGTCACTGCAATAGGTTTCATGTAAGAACAAACAATATGAAACTCCTTCAAATGTTTATTCGGGTCCTCACTGGCCAACCCATGGAAATAGGGAAATAAGTGAATGAGGCTCGACTTCAACTCAAAGTTGACATCCAAAGGTGGATACTGGATGCAAAGCGGTTACTGGTCGAGATCCTGCGCTGCCAACTCTTTCAACATCCTTTGCGAGGCCATAGATCTATAGGATTGAACTAAATTGTCAGAATCAAATTTGTTGTTAGACGGTAATGGCTCTTTAACAGACTCTACACATTGATAATGACTCTAAAAGAGTGGATTATCACTGATAATTTTGGAAGAGTGTGACACGGACGATGCCTCAAGATAATCTTTGATTTTTTGTAGTCGATCTTGTGTATCATCTTCACCAGACATATACACCTGACAATTCCATGGTAAAAACTAATTAATTGCAAACAAATAAATTTGAATAATAAAGTGAATAACAATAGTCCCCAATAACGACGCCAAAAATTTGATCGATGCTGTGTCAAATTTAATTATTATTTTCTTTTCAGTATTACCAATTATATCAGTATAACAGTAAATACGAGTCAAACCCATGAGAACTACATTCAAATTATTATTAAAAAATGAATCACAAAAATCAAAGAATGGATTTTTTTTTCTCAAGTTGACATTTAAATAACATAAACAAAAAAGCAATAATGCGTTGATATTACGATTTAAAGAAACAGTTAAGAGTTATTCTCCACACTCCACAATCATTGAAGACCAACAATAATAAATATTATTATGATTTTCAAATTAAATTATTAACCTTGTAGATAACGATGAAGAAGTAAATTATCTCAATCTCCCAATTACAATTAGTCAAGGCGAAGTGCTCAATAATTAAATCTTTATACCAAGCAATAGATCCATGAAGCATGTGATCTATTTAACCTAGGAATAACTTTAATTTCTGTGGAGAAAGGCTAATCTAAGCAACAATATAATTTAGCATATAATTCATTTAACCTAGGTTCTAAACTTCATCACAATCAATAATACCTATGACAATACTATTAATTATCACACACACTTAGAACCCTAAACTATTAGGTGAGTAGTAATTCTAAGATGATAATAGAACAATGAAACATCCTAATTAGTTGGCCATCTAACAAGATATCACATAATCCATAACATCAATCATGGAAGAATATAAGCAATTTATCATTGGAGAAATCAAGAAATAACATTAATTATTAGAAATCAAGAATTCATGTGTTTGGGTTTTGAAATAACCCATAACCTAAAAGAAGATTACTCCATAATTAAAAACATAACCAATAACATAATCATAATTGGAATTAATGAGTTTTAAAGAGAAGAAGGAAAAACTAGTTTGATGTAGGAAATATTGTTGTCCTCTCCTCTTCTCTGTTCTTCTAATCTCTAGAATTCGTGATTAAAAACTAATGAAAACGTTAGCCCTAAAACTTTTTATAATCATCTTAACAATCTAATTAAAAATAACAATAAAAACTGAAATCGCATTGACTGACCGCGGCCTGGAAAAGTAGTTGTTGCGGCGAGTGTGCTTGATGCTTGAGAAAAACCACCTTAAGCCGTAGCCTGGAAAAGTAGTGACCACGGCCAGTGCACGTATTCTCTTAAAAATTCATATTTTGGCAGCTAACTGAAGAAGTACTCGCTGCTGCCAAAACTTGTTGTTTCCAAAATCCTAATTCCTTGTAATTAGGTTGCGGCCACCACTTCTTTGAGCCACAACGAACGCTCCAAATTTCACTTCACTTGATTTTGTAAGCCTCTACTCAAGCTTCATTCACCGTAACATCACCATATATGCTTAGAGACTTCAAAACACATTATAATTACATCCCAACTTCATCTTGCAACTCCTTTATTTTTGCCTATAAAATTCTTAAACCAAAATTGCATCAAATATATCAATGTTATCAAAAAAAATTACAACTTAGTTTAAATATCGAAAAATTACAAAATGAAACTGAAATCTCTTAAAACACAAAATTATCATCATCCAAATACGAAAGAACTTGCAAAATATATATAACAATGAACTTATCAGAAGGTGACGAGTTCTATGAGGAAGACTATCCTTAGCCCATGGACGTGGAGAATCCACTAGAAGTGGTGGCGCTCCGTGGCCAGGTGGCCTCCCAACAACAAAAAGTTCATGCCCAGGAAGGGAATATCACCGACTTACATGAGATGGTTAACACCATGAGGCCTGTTCTTGCGACTCAAGGCCTGCGAGTGGACCCCCATGGCAAAGTACCACCAAGGCATCCTGTTGGCATGCCACCTGCGCACCACGCCGGAGTGCCATCTGTCAATCCAATGGGCATGCCTCTCGAGCACCCCACTGGTGTGGCGCAAGATACGCTAGCTGGCATGCCACCTACACCCCTATCTGGAGCTAGAGCCCCACCTGCACTACAAGACCGTGGAAAAGGAAAAGTAGACAAAGACCCTACTCAAGGCGGAATAGAACTTGTCAGGCTTCTGAGCCTATTCAACGCCTAAGGCAGGCCAATGATGACGAGGGGCATGGTGCTCAAGGAAAATGCCAGGCTGCGAGCATCCACGGATCCTAGGGCATTCCGCCCAGGCGTGCTTCGACAGATTGTGTCAGGCTTGGAGGTGGTGTCCTGCCGGCACCTCGCCAGCCTCATAGAAACCCTGACCAAGGGGCCAGTAGGAAAAGTGTCTCCGCCCACCGAGGACAAAGAATTAGTGTCTCGATCAATAAGTAATACGATGACTCCGAGTGGGAAAAAGAAATAGGATACCGCGACGATGGTGGTCACCACCAAGCACAACCTGACCTGCGAGATGACTTGAATGCCCGCAGGGGCAGGGCAGCTCCTGAGGACGATCCTAGATGACCTTAATGCTCGGAGGAGTAAGCACCCAGCACAAAGTGCCAATAAAAATCGCGACCCTCTCCGCGCAAAATTGGAGAGTTTGAAAATGATAATGCTGAAGTTGGTTTAGAGACAAGGTCATGACTCATATTCGAAAGATGGGATGGGGAGCCTTGTGCTCCCCACATTGTGGAAGCCCCACTACCTCGAGGCTTCAAAATACCAATAATCGATTCGTACAGTGGAGGCACGGATCCCACCTATCGTCTCTCAAAGTTTAATAGATTGATGTCAGTCCATCGCATCTTCAAGGATGCCAAGTACAACATTTTCTTGTTGAACTTGACGGGAGCAAAAGATGAATGGTTCAAGAAGCTCCGAACAGGATCCATTCACTCCTGGCACCAACTCTCCTCCTCATTTCAAAGACAATTCATAGCTGCACGGAAGGTGAATTTTGAGATCAATGCTTTGGCCAAAATAAAGCAGGGACCGCTTGAAACCCTTAATGCCTACATCAAATGTTTTAAGGAAGAAGCAGTCAGGACCAAGATGGTCGATGATGGCCAACAAACTGATGGACCTACAACCTTCCATCTTAGCAAGTTCACCACTATGGGATGACCTCTAACAAAGAGGATGCCACAGGCTCGAAGACTTCATACGTTGAGCCTAAGAGTAAATCAACTGGGACAACGCCAATAATGGAGCATTCGGAGGACTGGTCCCTTACCCCACTCCATTGTTTCCAAATTCCATGGCTCCAAGAACCTATTACACACCATACACTCTAGCCTAAACGAGTTTTATGAGCACTCCATAGTTCAGCCTTGCTGTTCAACCTGTTGGTTGCAATACCATGCCAAATGTTGGTTTTAGTTCCGCCCCGACAGGCTATGTGTAACGTCCTGCGTTTTCGGGTACCTTAAAATGACTCGGGTCGAGATTTTTTCCCCGGGTTAAGAATATTATTTTTAATAATATTATATTTTGTTCGGAAATCATTCCATGAGTTATTCCTATCCAAATTATGAATTTTTTGATTTAAAAGTCAAGATAAGACTTTCAGTCCTGGACCGACACAAAAAACCCTGATCGGGTAAAAATCTCGAAAAATAAAATGAAAAACTATGGCAAATATATCTTGGGCATAAAATACATTCATAAAAATTAAAGTTTGGTAAAAAAATAATAAACCTAAGAGAAAATGGAAATTTTAGGGCATTTTATGTTAATGCTTAATTTTGCCGAAATGAGGAATTTTATTCCATGAATGGAGCTTAGGTTAAATTTTATAATGTGGCTAATTAAATTAAATTCGAGAGACATTTAATTTTGATTATTTAATGTTAAGTTTGTGATTAAAACTTAATAAGAGTGAAAAATGTATCAAAAGTCAATTTGGACTTTTCTTCTTATGAAATATTGATGCACCTTTACAAAATATATATATATATATAAATGGATATATATAGGATAAGGTGGCCAGCCATGTGAAGAATTAAATGGGGGTAACAATATTTTGATTAAGTTTAATCCCATTTATTTAAAAATTAGGGATAATGTCAAGTGGGCAAGTGGGTAGTAAAGCACTTAAGTGTTTTTAGGAATTTTAGAGTTTGATAAACTCTTCTAGCCCTCCCCAACCGACCAAACCCTCTCTCACTTTCACTATCATATTTTTCTGAAAACTCTCTCTAGTTTTCTCTCAATATTCAACCTCAAGAACACTAAGGAGACTTGGAAGCTAAGCTTGGACTAGGAAGGGTTTTCCCTAAGCTAAAGTTTCTATAATCTAGACCTTTGTAAATTTTATTCATAGAGCTTCAAATAGCTAATTATCTATGTTGTTGGGGGGAGTTGGTTAGGGTTTTTAAAAGATTTTGAAGGAGCCAAAGCTAGTAGGAAGATCCACACCTTAAGCAAGAACACCAAAGAGGTAAAAAGTTTACTTTTGATGATTTTTATTGTAGGGTTTTTAGTTTTAAGCATTATTTTGTATATTCAATGCTTAAAGTTTCTTATTGGTGATGTAATAAGGTTATGGTAGTTGTTTTATAATTTTTATGATGCTTGTGTGTTGATTTTTGAAAATAGGGACCAAAACCCCCAAGGGTTTTGTAGGAAACCATAAAACAAAATACATGTTTGAGCTGTGAATTCAAGGGGTCAAGCATCCACTATATATTGATTTTGTAAAATATAATTGTGCTGCGTTTTTGTTGAGAATGAGTAAATAAAATTGAGCTTTTGAAATACTAAAAAATGTTTAAAAATGAGTGAGTTATGCTATTTCAAAGTTTAGGTAAAAAAACTGTGTTTTTCGTAGTCTTATTTTCGGAACCAAGTTTGGACAGCCACTGTATAGGGAAAATGAACCCAGTTTTTTCTAAAATTGGTGGACATATTATTGGCATAACCTAGTATTCCACTGTAAAATTTGGTAAGAAAATACTGAACGGGTTGAAAGTTATTAAGTGTCAAACTTTGGAAAAAAATAAGGACTTGAAAATAAGATCATTTTTACCTAATTGTTGGAAAATGGTTTCACCAATCAAAAATGCTCATTTTGGCCTAAAATTTTACAAAGACCTAAATGGCATACCAAAAATAGAATTGGAAAATTTTGGTAACAATTGGGTAAGTAAATTTAAAGTTATGAACTAACAAAGTATGTAGTTAAAAATGTGAAAAAATAGGCTTTTCACACTTAGTATAAAACTGAGATTTTGGAACTTAAGGTAAAAAGTAAAATTTTGCTTATTTCAAGATATAAACTTGGTAAGTTTTGAAAACATATTTCCACTAAAATACCACTTTGAGTTGAGTGTGAATTATTTTTATTAAAGAATTTTTATTCTTTTTAGAAATAATTGATTTAATTTATTAATAGTTAATAAATTAAAAGAGGGTTTAAACCCCTATATTTTGAGAAAATAATTAAGTGAATTATTTTTCTAGTAATTAAAATTGATTTTGGAAAATAACTACTTAAGAAGGGAAATATTTTTACGGTTTTCCTAATTAAGACAAATTAGGCAATTTTCTTAAAATGATTTTTAGAGATTAAAACCTTAAGAAAAATAAAAGGAAAATTAAGAGTTTATTTTCTTTTAAAATAATTAAGAAATTTATTAGTATTTTCTGGATATAATACTGGCTAAAATCTTACATATTTTAACCGACTTGTCGAAAGTGAGGGTTAATAGCAATACCTTTAAAGAATAAGATTTTTAGCGGATTTTGGGAAAATACTATTGTGATACCCGAGCCTAGGTATCGAGACCATAGGATAGGTCTCCCCGAGACTTAGAGTGTAGTCTCAAATATTTTTGTATGAATTTCCTTAATGGGTTTAAAAACCAAATAAGGATCATTAATCCTTACAAATGATTTTGGATATGACCAAACAGCCCAAAATAATAATAATGAATTATGAGTGCCATAATTAATCCGAGTATACTGTATGGATAACTACAGTATTGACTAAGCGTAACTGGACTGAACGTTGGAGGGTGAAAACCTGCTGAGTGCTAAGGACTCCAAGTACGTCAACTTATATTGTGTGGCTGCAACATGAAACAATTATTGTATTGTGTGTTAGTATAGGGATACATGCACATATACACACTGTCGTAGAAAGTTTCTTAGAGACATTAGTCTAGTGAGTGCTGATTTAGAAAATATGAACGGTAGATATCCATCATATCCTAGACGGCTGATCCCCGTCACACTGCTTGATTTTATTATGTCCGGCTCATTACCGTGACGAGTGGCCAAGAGGTGAGGATCGCTGGTTAAACCTAGGGGCGCCAAAATGAATGGGACCTAGGGGCCCTCATGCTTACTTAATCAGTGAACGGTTAGAACCTGAGCAAGTGCTCTGATAAGTTATTCCCGGATAAAAGCCGTGAATATTGGCCATTCAGTGAGAGTGCCTAGAGATACTAGGAGTTGCCAAGTTTGAGTGAGGCTGAACACCCTAGGGGCAACTGCTCACCAGCACCACTGATTAGCATAGAAGTCTATGTAAAACTGTGTAAATTTGATTACACTCTTGGATAAGTAGCAATGCCCTAGGTAACACGATAGCTACCCTTGATGGGGATATTTATTGGCTAGATCTTAGTGTTGAGACTTGATTCTCTCTTACAGATTAGCATTATGTTGGAGGGCGTGTTACGCCTGAATTGTTGGAAATTGTCGAGCGTTGGTCTCGAATTATATTGTGGTATGATATATCTGCTTGCTCTGGGATTTTCTGAGTGCAGGGATATATTTGTTGATAAGATATAGTTGTGATATAATATATCTGCTTGTTCTGTGATTTTTTGAGTGCAGGAATTTATCTGTTTATAGGAAATAATTTATGATTGGTTATCAGGCATGACCATAAATTTTCCACGATGCTTTTGCGTTCTTGAAATTAATTGTGTAGGGTCCGGATGGATCCGGAACCCTAATTCTCTGTATGCTTTTGTTTTAAAGTTGAACTTAGTAAGCGTTTTCGCTTACCTAGTTGTTTCCTGTTGTAGGTAAGAACAAGGGAAAGGCAGAGCAGTGAGTGCTGGAGTCTACCTTGCAAATGTACATGTGGACCGACCTTTTGGGAAGCCATTTTATTTTTGGAAATGTTTTGTAATTTTGCTAAACTAGGCTCACTCTACTCCTTATAAAATATGTTTGTAACTACATGTTAAGTATGGCCATGCGACTTTTTAAAAAGTTTTTTTTATACAAGTTTTTGAGACATTTTGTTAAATGAAAACATTTATATTTCCGCATTATTGAGTCTTGAAAATCTGGGTCGTTACACTATGGATCAGCTCCTGCTGGATACAATGCTATTCAGCCTGCATTTAGTGCTAGAACTGAAGCTTTGACCCACTTCGCGACCTCCAGCGATACCCACAATGAAGTAGACGTGGGAGAAAAGGTAAGGGCAAGAAGCCCAAGAGAACTAGAGCAGCTCCCAATGAGAAGTATGCTCTACAATACTCTGAGTACACGGACCCGGTGGATACTCGAGAGAATATTTTCCTGGCCACGAGGCAACAAGTCCATTATCGGAAACCGCAACCTATGCGGAGGGATCGGGATAAAAGAGACTCCACTAAGTTTTGTCGGTTTCATAATGATGTGGGGCACCACACCAACGAGTGCTAGAAACTTAGAGAATGGATTGAATGTCTCATCAAACTAGGGCACCTCTAAAAATATGTCAGGGCCAACACGCACCCATCCCATGCTCTGACTGTAGGATTGGCTTCTCAGTAGGTGGTTCCTCAGCCCCTGAGCCAAGGACCTCCCTTGGTGAACGAGAGAGTAGGGACTATCTTAGGAGGACCTTACTTGGGGTCGCCTCCAGGGGCTCGCAAAGTCGATATGCACAGGCTGTAAACCATGACGATGAAGTGCTAGCATTATCTTAGTTACCAACACAGATTCCTCGAATGACTGACCAACTCATTACTTTCTCTTAGGATGATGTTCGAAGGGTGCATTTTCCCGACCACATTTCTTTGGTGGTCGAAAGCCAAATGTCAAACAAGTTGGTGGCTCGGATCCTGGTGAACAACAGGAGTTCAATGAACATCTTATTCAAGACAGCCTACAAGAAGATTGGGTTGACCACTGGTGACATGTCCCCTTGCACCTCCACTCTTTACGGGTTCTCAGGAGGAGGTCTCATTCCGATGGGGAAAATAAAACTGCCAACAACACTTGGAGAAGTACCTTACCAATCATTTAAGTATTGTTCTTCTATGGACGTGGATTGTTCCTCCACGTATAACGCCATCCTGGGGCATCCATCCCTAGTGGAATTTGGAGTTGTCACCTCCATACGCCAAATGTGCATGAAGTTCCCTATCAAGGTGGGAATAAGCATATTCCTTGACACAAAAAGGAGGCCATACAGTGCTACAATGTTTCCTTCAAGCATCTAGTAATGGTAATTGAGGCAACAACCCCAAACAGCCTCCTCCCAAGGAGATAGAGGTCCAGGATGTTCAAGAAGAAAGGGAGTCCAATGAATTGGACCCCAGAGTTCAGGAACAGAGGGCTATCGACCCAATGGGAGAGAGAGAGGAGGTGATCCTTGACGCCTCCATCCCAGATAGAAAAATGAAGGTCGGGATGTTAGGGTTTTATGCCCTAATTAAAACCCAAATGCTTTGTAATCTCATTTTATAATCAATAAAAGAATAGAAATCATTTTTTGACTTGGTCAATCACTTTGTTCACATGTTTTATTTTCATGATTATTTGTTTAGTATAAACTTCTATTAAATCCCGAGCATATATCTAATCTTATTTATAGTGACGTAATCACAATGGAATATAATATATCATTATATGTTCAAAATAAGTTAATCCTAAGATTAGTCAGTGCACATGATTTACATTGACTTGCCAATCTACGATATGATCTACTTACACATTACAGTGTTATGCTCTTTCCAGAACATTAGCAAAGTAGACAAGATCAGATGTATTTGTTACATCGGACAAGACTGATATTGACAGTTGATAAGATAAGTAAACATACCGTCATTATCTATTCTAGTCATATCATATAGTTGACCATATATCAATTCAATCTTAATTCTGAGTGGTTAGTATTCTAACTAATTGTATTATTTGAGTTCTTTGACTTGTTCATTACCAGCTTACCCTTCGGACTAGCCCATACTTACATCTTGGGAACTCGGTAGTATAATTGAGTGGGAGTGTTAATCATAGATATGAACATCTATAGCTTCTGATGAAGAAGTGAAACGATGGTTTCCTTTTAGTTTGGTTCAAGGTGTTAAATAATAGAGATCTCATTTCAGTAATTAAATTAGTTTACTGAAATATCATTTACAAGGAACTAAGTGTTTTAAGGATAAAATACAATGAGGGGTAAAACGGTATTTTAGTCCTATCTCATTGTAGACCTTCTATAGAGGATTGAGTGACAATTATGGTTGTAACAATGGATAATTAATAGTGAATCTATATTTGTTATAGAGCATTCTATGAATTCAAGAGTGCAATTCTGAGTCTATAGTGGAGTCACGGGGAATTAATAAGTTAGTAAATTTATTTGTTATATTTATGATAACTTATTGGAGCTTGATTTCATAGGCCCATGGTCCCCATTGTACCTTGGATAAAATCATCTAGATAGTCTCAATTAATTTATTTAATTATCAATTAGAATTATCAAAGTTGACCAAGTCAATTTAGGATAGTTTCACAGAGTTGTGTAATTTTGAGAAGAAAAGAGAAATTATGGCAGATTTATTAATTAAGATAAATTGGTATCTAAATTAATAAATAAGTTTAAATCAAGGTTCAAATTATAAATAATTAATTTGATAAGGATTTAAATAATTATTTAATTAATTAAATCAATAGAAAATAATACAGGCCTTGTTTTTAAGTCTAATGGGCTTATAATCAAATGGGAAATTTCACGGGCCTATAGCCCATGATAATATCGACCTAGGGCTTTAAAATGGCTATTATTTTATTGATTTTTTAATTAAATTAAATGACCTAATTGAGTCTATAAACGAAGTGCTTAGAGAGAAGTCAAAACAATAAGTCACAAGTCAGATTTTCTGATAGTTTTAGATTCTCTCTAAACACAAGTCATTTTCTAAGCCTCTTTGTTATTTTCTCTCATTCTCTCTATATCTATCTCATGTGTTGATAATTGCCCACACTAGTCTAGGTGGTTCTAAGGATACATTGGAAGATTGTGAAGAAAATAGAAGATCGGTTCAGTTTCTTGATAATACTCTGCGACAGAGAGGATACAAGAGTTAGAGAATCTGAAGGAAGGACTGTTT
The DNA here is from genome assembly GCF_963169125.1 of Humulus lupulus. NCBI lineage: Eukaryota > Viridiplantae > Streptophyta > Magnoliopsida > Rosales > Cannabaceae > Humulus > Humulus lupulus. The sequence goes on from NC_084794.1 coordinate 33,944,561, forward strand.
TATTCCGCTGCGTATACTTTAAGTATTCTATTCTCTGTTTCTCTTTGAATTCAATTTTAGAAACATGTTTTAGGCTATCTCATATGAATTTGTTTAATATTAGATATACATGAAAATAAATAAATATCATGTATAAGCTAATCCAACAACATGAGGTGTTGATGGAAATATTTAGAGTAATCGTCAATAAAAGTGACAAAATACTCAAAACCACCCCTGACTTGTACATTCAAAGGTCCACAAACATCTAAATGCACAAGACCAAGTGGTTCTTTGGCCCTATCACCCTTTGTAGAGAATGGACGCTTGGTCAGTTTGCCTTCTAGACAAGATTCACAGATAGATAATTCACCTAAGGTGAGTTCCCTCAAAGGTCCATCCTTTGTAAGTCTTTGAATCCTATCATAGCCAATGTGACCTAGTCTCAAGTGCCATAAATACGTCATATTATTGTTATCAGTCTTTTGACGTTTATTGGTCCTAGGTTTAGCTACTTTACATAAATCATTATTAAGAACGAGGGGTTTGTTAGGTCGCAGAATATAAAGCCCGTTTTCCAAACATGCAATACACAATTGTGATCCATTAAATGAAATAGATATATTAAAACTTGTGAAAGTCATAACAAATTGTTATAATTGCAACATGGAAACTGAAATTAAATTTCTACTAAAATCCAGAATAAAAAATACATCTTTTAAAATTAAGTATTTATTTCCAAACTTCAGAAGAGCTATTCCTCTAGCTTGGACCTTAACGAACGCTCCATTCCCAACTCTAAGCTTTAAGCCACCTTCGTCCACTTCCTCCCACAATTCAAGAAGCTGTAAAGAGTTACAAACATGGTTGGTAGATCCAGAATCAATAATCCAAACGGAATTATCATTCTCTAAAACACATGTTTCTAAGATAAATGAACTATAATCATTACCTTTATTTTTCGTTGCTAGAAACTTGGGGCAATCACGTTTCCAGTGCCCCTTCTCTTTGCAGTGAAAACATTTATCTTTACCTTTCTTGTTTTTCATGTTCTTCCCCTTAGGCATCTATGCACGTGGTTGTGCACTAATCTCTGCAGCCTTTGTAGGCTTGGGGTTGTTGTTTTGTCCATTTTTCCTCTTGTTTCCAGCTTTCGAAGACGAAGCTGGATGAGCTTCAACCTTAGCTAGATCAGTAGCAACATCAATAGTCTTATTTTCACCTCCTTTACTAGGTCCACCCATGACAGGTTCAATAATCTAAAGCTTGTTCATGAAATGCGTCAAACCATAGTTGAGTTGATCACGAACGTGTAGACATGATGCCATTCGAGCATTTACGGTGTCTTCACGTATATGTGGAGACAGTGCTATCCAAGCATTTACGGTGCCATCACTAATGTGCGGACACGGTGCTCATTCTGGGGATTCCTCAATCATGACGAATTCAAAGTTGTCACCAATCAACTCTATGTTGATATTCTGCTTCCAATTAAGGAAGTTTTGTCCAGTGAGTTTCTCCATCGAAAGTTGAGAAAGGATGGGAGTAGAAACAGACACTACTAAACTTAAAACTACAAATTACCAATAAAATAGAAATCAATCACATTTGCTCAATAAAACTTCTATTCACACATATACCTAGTGACTTTAGGACCATTGGGTACAAGTGGATCTACAAGAAGAAACGAGGTGTTGATGGAAATATCTAGACTTATAAAGCTCGATTAGTGGCAAAGGGTTATACCCAAAGAGAAGGCGTGGACTATGAGGAAACTTTTAGATGGTAGCCATGCTCAAATCCATTCGCATCCTCCTATCCATAGCAGCTGCTCTCAACTATGAGATCTGGCAAATGGACGTCAAGACAGCTTTTCTTAATGGAAAGCTTGACGAAGTCATTTATATGAATCAGCCAGAAGGATTTAAAGTATCTAGACAAGAAGGAAAAGTTTGCAAGTTGAATAGGTTCATCTATGGACTTAAGCAAGCTTCTCATTTCTGGAATCTTAGGTTTGATGAAATAATCAAAACCTATGGCTTTGAACAAAATATTGATGAGCCCTGTGTTTACCAACTGAAGGCAGATCAAATAGTGGTATTCTTGGTTCTTTATGTAGATGATATCTTACTCATTGGAAACAACGTTAAGAAATTATCAGATGTGAAGAATTGGCTGAGCACTCAATTCCAGATGAAGGATTTGGGTGAAGCAAGTTATGTTCTAGGTATCCAGATCATCAGGGATAGATAGAACATACTATTTGCTCTGTCTCAAGCAGCTTACATAGATAGAGTGCTTGAACGTTTCTCAATGAAAAATTCCAAGAAATGGCGTCTACCGTCCCGCCATGGAATTCATATTTCAAAGACGCAATCTCCCCAGACTCCTGAAGAGGAAGATGCAATGAGAAAAGTTCCTTACGCATCTGTAGTTGGAAGTCTGATGTATGCCATGTTGTGTACTAGGCCAGATATCTGCTATACAGTGGAAGTAGTGAGAAGGTATCAGTCAAACCCAGGACCGGAACATTGGATAGCAGATAAGCATATCCTGAAGTATTTGAGATGGACTAGGGATTATATGTTAGTCTACAAGGGTGGTGTTTTAAAACCCTATAGGCTACACCGATTCAGATTTTCAGACTTATGTCGATGACAGGAAGTCTACTTCTAGAATGGTGTATTCTTGGGGGTGGAGCTGTGATTTGGAGAAGCGTAAAGCAGTCCGCAATCTTAGATTCCACCATGGAGGCAGAGTACATAGCCGCGTAAGAATCAGCTAAGAAAATAGTCTGGCTAAAGAAGTTCTATTCGGATCTTGATGTTATTCCTGAAATGGATAAACCGCTTGTGTTGTTCTGTGACAATACAGGAATGATAGCTAACTCGAAAGAACCTCGAAGTCACAAGAGGAGTACGCATATAGAAAGGAAGTATCACATTTTTCGGGAATATGTGGCCAGGGGAGACATGAAGGTTATGAAGATTGCAACTGAAAACAATCTTGTGGATCCATTTACAAAGACATTACCAGAAGCTACATTTGATAAGCATATCAAGGAAATGGGATTAGTAGAATTAAGGCATTAGTTTCAATTTGTGCAAGTGGGAGTTTGTTGGGGTTTTATGCCCTAATTAAAACCCAAATTCTTTGTAATCTCATTTTATTATCAATAAAAGAATAGAAATCATTTTTTTTACGTGGTTAATCACTTTGCTCACATGTTTTATTTTCATGATTATTTGTTTAATATAAACTTCTATTAAATCCCGAGCATATATCTAATCTTATTTATAGTGACGCAATCACAGTGGAATATAAATATGATTATATGTTCAAAATAAGTTAGTCCTAAGATTAGTCAGTGCACCGGATTTACACTGACTTGCCAATCTATGATATGATCTACTTACACATTATAGTGTTATGTTCTTTCCAGAACATTAGCAAAATAGATAAGATCAGATGTATTTGTTACATTGGACAGGACTGATATTGACAAGTGATAAGATAAGTAAACATACTATTATTATCTATTCTAGTCATATCATATAGCTGACCATAGGTCAATTCAATCTCAATTTTGAGTGGTTAGTATTCTAACTGATTGTATTATTTGAGTTCTTTGACTTGTTCATTACCAGCTTACCCTACGGACTAGCCCATACTTACATCTTGGGAACTCGGTAATATAATTGAGTGGGAGTGTTAATCATAGATATGAACATCTATAGCTTCTGATGAAGAAGTGAAACGATGGTTTCCTTTTAGTTTGGTTCAAGGTGTTAAATGATAGAGATCTCATTTCAGTAATTAAATTAGTTTACTGAAATATCATTTACAAGGAACTAAGTGTTTTAAGGATAAAATACAATGAGGGGTAAAACGATATTTTAGCCCTATCTCATTATAGACCGTCTATAGAGGATTGAGTGACAATTATGGTTGTAACAATGGATAATTAATAGCGTATCTATATTTGTTATAGAGCGTTCTATGAATTCAAGAGTGCAATTCCGAGTCTATAGTGGAGTCACGAGGAATTAATAAGTTAGTAAATTTATTTGTTAGATTTATAATAACTTATTAGAGCTTGATTTCATAGGCCCATGGTCCCCATTGTACCTTGGATAAAATCATCTAGATAGTCTCAATTAATTGATTTAATCATCAATTAGAATTATCAAAGTTGACCAGGTCAATTTTGGATAGTTTCACAGAGTTGTGTAATTTTGAGAAAAAAAGAGAAATTATGGCAGATTTATTAATTAATACAAATTGGTATCTAAATTAATAAATAAATTTAAATCAAGGTTCAAATTATAAATAATTAATTTGATAAAGGATTTAAATAATTATTTAATTAATTAAATCAATAGAAAATAATACAGGCCTTGATTTTAAGTCCAAAAGGGCTTATAATCATATGGGAAATTTCACGGGCCTATAGCCCATGATAATTTCGACCTAGGGCTTTAAAATGGATACTATTTTATTTTATTTTTTAATTAAATTAAATGGCCTAATTGAGTCTATAAAAGGAGTGCTTATAGAGAAGTCAAAACATAAGTCACAAGTCAGATTTTCTGATAGGTTTAGATTCTCTCTAAACACAAGTCCTTTTCTGAGCCTCTTTGTTATTTTCTCTTCTTCTCTCTATATCTATCTCATGTGCTGAGAATTTCCCACACTAGTCTAGGTGGTTCTTAGGATACACTGGAAGATTGTGAAGAAAATAGAAGATCGGTTCAGTTTCCTGATAATACTCTGCGACAGAGAGGATACAAGAGTTAGAGAAACTGAAGGAAGGACTCTTTAATTCCGCTGCGTATATTGTAAGTATTCTATTCTTTGTTTCTCTTTGAATTCTGTTTTAGAAACATGTTTTAGGCTATCTCGTATTAATTTGTTTAATATTAGATATACATGAAGATAAATAAAGATCATGTATAAGCTAATCGAACAACATTAAATTATCCTAAAAAGAGAGGGCTATCGACCCCATGGGAGAGAGAGAGGAGGTGATCCTTGACGCCTCCATCCCAGATAGAAAAACGAAGGTCAGGAAAGATCTCAAGGCGAATGTTCCGGAAGCCTTAGTGAGCTTTCTCAAAGTCAATCAAGAGGTCTTTGCCTAGTTTCACTCTGACAATACATGCATTGACCTGAACATCATATGCCACGCCTTAAACATTGATCCTAATGTCACTCCAATACAGCAAAAATGGAGAACGATTGACCCGACTCGAGCACTGACTTTAAAGGTGGAAGTGGATAAGCTCTTCGAGAATGGGTTCATTCGAGAAGCTCAATACTTGAGGTGGTTGTCTAACCTGGTCCCAGTGCCCAAGCCAAACAACACTTGGAGGATCAGTATAGATTTTTCCAACCTCAAGAAAACCTGCCCAAAGGATTGTTTTCCTTTGACCAAGATCAATTCTACCTCCGGGTACGAGCTCTTGTCCTTTATGGACACATACTCGAGATATAACCAGATTTCCATGCATGTTGTGAATCAAGAGTACACCAGCTTCTGGGCCGACAAAGGGGTATATTGCTACAAAGGGAGGCCCTTCGGGCTCAAGAATGTTGGTGCCACCTACTAGAGATTAGTACACTAGATGTTCAAGAACCAGCTTGGTTGGAACATGGAGGTTTACGTAGACGACATGCTAGTAAAATCTAGAATAGCCTTTGACCACGTGAGATTTCTGCAAGAATTGTTTCCTATCCTCCGCACATTCGGGATGAAGTTGAATCTCCATAAGTGTACTTTTGGAGTTGCCTCTGAGAAGTTCCTAGGCTTCATAGTTAGTGCCTGTGGAATAGAGGAAAATCCCAATAATGCCATCCCCCTGAAAGCATAAAGACGTACAAAGCCTCACTGGGAGTATAGCACCACTGAGCCGCTTTATCTCCAAGGGAACTGATAAGTGCATCCTGTTCTTCAACATCCTCTGAGGAGGTCAAAGATTCGAGTTGACGGAGGAATGCTAGCAATCATTCCAACAATTGAAGGCGCATACGGCTAACCTGCCGATCCGGTCAAAACCCGTGGACAGAGAACCCTTCCTCCTCTACATGGCTATCTCGGAGCATGCAATTAGTGCCGCCCTAGTTTGCAAGGAAGTTTGCTTTCAGCACCTGGTGTACTACATAAGAGACTCCTTGAGGTAGAATCTAGATATCCACTTATGGATAACCTAACTTTTTGCTTAATGGTTGCTTCTCGGAAGCTAAGGCCCTAGTTCCAAGCACATCCCATCAAGGTCCTCACTAACCAGCCCTTGTGGCAGGTCTTCCAGAAGCAAGAGTCCTCAGTGAAACTCCTTAAGTGGGACCGTCGAACAAAGTCAGTTCGACATCACTTTTCACTCAAAGACTGCCATTAAGGGACAAACACTAGCATAATTCATTGCTGAGTGCATGGGATCGCATGAATGACCTGGGAATGCCTTAGTGGTTAGGCCCACATGGAAGATGTATGTAGAGGGGTCCTTCAATGAGAATGGGGCAGGAGCGAGCTAATCTTGGTATCCCCTTAAGGGCATAGCGTTCACAGTGCCCTAAGGCTTGGGTTTGATGCCTCAAACAACGAGGCTGAGTACGAGGCTCTCATTGTTGGACTCCAACTGGCCCTAGATCTTAAGGATGAAGGCCTTGAGATCTTCATTGATTCTCAACTCGTAGTGAATCAGGTCCTCAGAGATTACCAGGCCCAGGGGACAAATATGGCCTCCTACTTAGCCAAGGCCATGGAGTTTCTACACAACTTCAAGAAGTTTTTCATCCGACAAGTGCCAAGGGAACAGAAAACAACGTTGATGCCCAGGCCAAGCTTGCTACCACCAAGGATGCTGAGTTGATCAACATGGTACCAATTGACTACTTGGCTGCTCCAAGCATCTCAGCCCTCGAGGAGGTAGAAGCAGTCCAGCCTCTAGACGGTGGGAAGGAGACTATTATGAAGTATCTAATCTTTGGAGAGTTACCACAGGACATGAAAGATGCTTTACCAAGTCCCCCGGTACATAGTAATGCACAACAAACTGTACAGGTGAGGATATTCATTGCCTTTTCTCCGTTGTGTGTCCAAGAAAGAAGCTAGCCTTATACTCCGAGAAGTACATAAGGGCTTTTGCGGGGACCACGTTGGGGGGTAGAACCTCGGCAAGAAAATCTTAAGACAAGGGTACTTCTGGCCCACTATGAATAGTGATACGATGGACCACGTCAAGAAGTGTGACAAGTGCCAACACTATGCCAACATACCTTGAGCTCCTCCAAATGTGCTCACCCAGATGACAAGTCCTTGGCCCTTCGCAATCTAGGGGATTGACCTTATCGGGTCCTTGCCCACCGGGAAGGGAGGATTGAAGTATGCTATTGTTGCGGTCGACTACTTCACGAAGTGGGTCAAAGCCTAACCTCTCGCTACAATCACTTCCAAGATGGCGCTAGACTTCATCATTAAGAACATCGTTTGCCGCTTCGAGCTATCAAAAAAGATAGTCTCCGACAACGACCTGCAATTTGATAGTGAGTTGTTCAGAGATATCTGTCAAAGGCATGGAATTATGAAGAGTTTTTCCTCCGTATCCTATCCGCAAGCAAACAGACATGTGGAAGCTATCAACAAGGCACTTCTGCTACCCTAAAGAAGAGGCTGGAATGGAATCGAAGGGTCGAGAGTTCGATTCGAGGATGAAGTTTCTTTACTTATGGTTTATATGTATTTTTCCGCATTTTACTATGTAATCAATTATGTTATGTTTTTCTTTTAAAACAATGGGATCCCATATCCTACTTAAAGTTTTATGTAGTTTAACATTTGTTTTTACAAGTTTTTAATGAAGTAATATTTATTTCCCTTGTAAGTTTTATTAAAGATTAGTGTCTATGTATAGTTATCGTTAGTGGTCCAAAGTCTAGAGTAGTTGGGTCATTACATGTCCTTGAGAGTTTCCAGCTTGGACTGCTCCGTCGCCAATTGGGTCTCAAGTTTGGAGCCCCGATTCTTCTGGTCCTCCATGGCCTTCTGGAGCTACGAGTGCTCCTCCAGGGGAACCGAGGTCTCCTAAACTCTTTGAGCTCAAAGGACCTCATCGTGTAAACATCCCCGAGTATCTGAAAAAACGTTGCAGCCTGCACAACAAAAACATTTAGTTCCAAGAAAGGACTTGGATAAAAAAAAGAAAAATTTGAGAAATTTAAGTGATATTTACTCACATAGTGTTGTAGCGGCAAACTCCGAGGAGTGATATCTTGTTATCACTACCACAGTGGGCATGGTTGCGGGATGGCATGTCACATAGGGTCCCCTCTAATCCCTGGAGAAACTCTCCCACTAGCGGAGCTATTCGGTCTCCAACTCTCCTCGCGAGGAGAGGCTCCAACTCTTCAAGGCTGGGAGGCGGCATCGAGATATGCAGTCTATCTTTGCGTAGATACTCTGCAAGGACTTTGAAGTCCTCATTCCCTTCGTCAATGAGAGCGTTGAAGTACTCAACTACTCGCTTGTGCCTCCTGAGCGCTTCCCATTCGTAGTGCTCAAGGAAGATGACAAGGCGAGGTGTCTTGACAGGAGGACTGGCAGACACCTTGGTGGAAGGGATCGTATTTCCTTTCGAGAAGGCCACTCATCACGTAGGGGGAACCCTTCTAGGTCAATGACCTCTATGAACAACATTGGCCCCGAGGGAAGGACAAGTGGAGCAACGGCAGTGGCAACATGGGTTGGTGGAACAGCCGCTGGGGGCGAAGTCTCCACACCTGGTGGCATTGGAACTACAATTTGAGAGGTCCCAACTCCCTTTGACATTTTTCCTGAATGAAGTCGAACAAGCCCATGTGGTATGCAAAAGAAAATGACCTGGTTAGTGCTAGGAAGGAAGGAAATATAGAGAAATAATAATAAATAAAACAAAATGACAGATGCATGCAAGAAAAATCTCAGTGCATCGAATATCCTTGGGATTCCCACTGCTATAAGGCTCCTCCAAGTGAAGAATAAAGTGGGAAAACTCTCAGATAAGTCAGCCCATCTCTTGCATGGTGTTTATCTCGTATGGACAAAACCACCTTGCATGCATGGATGTCACCTCATCTAGAGGCAAGAATCCTCTAGGATGAATTCTTCTCTTCGGGTGGTAAAGGAAGACATCAATCAAGTCTTGATAGTCTTGGAACTCCTCCTTTGTCCAGTGACATCCTGAGATCTAGCCGTACTCGAGGAGTGAAGGTGAAATCCATATGTGGTCGGGACTAACTCCCTCCCCTACATGATTAGCATGATAAAGGGTTATGGGAGATTTACCTTGAGGCATAGAAGAAGACCCTATCCCTGCCTTAAGCTCCTCGTCCTCTGGTGCCTCAGCCGCAGTCTGAACGGCAAGCACTGTCTCCATGTGCTTCTCGTACATCCTCTACTGGTTCCGGAGGACTGCTTGTGCCGTCACATACTCCGTATGAACTTTGGCATCTGCCAATGATTTCTTTGAGTTGTAGAAGCTAGATAGGTTCATAGGTCTTATGTGCTGACCCTTATGGAGAAGCCCATATTGGCGTAGATGAGCCTCCGTGATGAGGAAGGTGAGATTCATCTTTTGGTCTGGGAGGGCCTTCATTCTTTGAAACCTATTGTTGTAGGCATCAATGTGAGGAGTGTGGAGGAAAGGACCTGCAAAGACTTAACTCATAAGAACCAGCAGCAAGGGGAGGACAACTAAATTAAAACAACTCGAGGAGAAACTTACCAACCCTGGCAAAGTCTATGAGTAGTATTTGATTGGTCCTCGTGGAAAAGCCACTTGTTTAGAAAAATTGGTCTTTGTAGTCCCACACATGGCTCTCGTTGCCACACGGAGCCTTGTAAGACATGCCTAGATACGTATACTTTATCAAAGTATAGTATTCATCATGGTTCTCCTTCTTCGGGAAATCTCACAAGCTGTATATGTAAAGGATCTCTGTTGGAGAAGGGGTGGGCCAGCTTAGCCTTCTGTATAGAACAACAAGCCCTGCTAACACTCGATATTTATTTAGAGATAGCTGGTAGGTGTTTATGCTGACGAACTTCAGGAAGTCGACATAGTATTGATTGAGTGGTAGTGCGGCTCCTGCCTGGAGGTGATAAGCGCTCCACGTCCCGAGTCCATGGATGCTCTCATGCATCGTCTCATTATCTCAGGACAAGCGCACCAGCATGTCCCATGTGTCCACTCCAAAGTGGGCTATAATCCAGTTAAGAGTTCCCTGATGTCTCAACTTTCTTGGGAGCTCCTTCGCCTCAAAGCCGTCGGCGGTATATTTTTTGTCCCATGGGAAGGGACCCATGTTGGCCTCCTTCTCCGAGATGCCAAGTCGAAAAGGCTTCTTCGCCATCGAAGGGTTGTCTTCCTTTACCATGAGGGCCTTATTCTCCTCCACGACCACTTTCTTCCCCTTCTCAAGAGCTTGTCCCGTGTCTTGGGTCATCTCCAATATCTCATTGTCGAATAGATAAAATCCTTGTTGGTGGAGATGGTGTAGCTCCTCGGACATCTAAAACAAAACCAAGAAGTTAGTGCCTTGACCAGAAGAAAGATAGGAAAAAATGAGAACCCCTAAGAGTACTACTCGGGGAGTGGAGGAGAAAGAATTCTAAGGGACTAGGGTGTCCTCGGAACCAAGAGATCGGGTCCGGAGAACACAATCGGAGTTCTTGAACTCCACCAGAATCTAGGAATCTATTCCCAGATTCCGGTAAAATGTCAAGAAACGCAAAAAATCGCGTAAAGCATGGAATAAGACAGTTCGACCATTTTAAATGAAAAAATAGGCCCAAAATAACTTAAAAGAGGTAAAAAAAAAGACCTCTCGATGCTAGAAATGTCAAAGCCCTAAGCATGCAACTACACACCCAACAAACAAGAACAAAAAGCAAGAATGGGGAAGGCATATTGACACGACATAAAGCGCCTGCAGGTGTCGTGCCGTATGCGGAGTCGAAAATATTTCTTTTTTTTCGACCAGAAGAATGATGATTCCCTCTAGATGTCCAAGTCGTCAGAAACGCAAGAACTGGTGAAGATTTTGCGGTTTGGGAGTGATGAAGCTTTGGGAAAGTTTGAAGGCTCTAGTGTCTTGGAATTTCAAATGGCCCAAATGAATATGTAAGAGGAGGTTCTCGAGTTTTATACTCGAAGAGCTAGGGGTGGAAGCAACTCCACCCCAACCGTTGATCACCTATAGGGTAGGCACTCAAGCGTGATCCAACTGTCACGTTTATCAAGGTACAAATCACGATCATTAGCATGGATTGGACGTCTAGGGCGTGGAACAGATTCCTCATTAATTGCATCGAATGATGGGCCCATCAATGGGGAGTCATCACGTGGAATTACCTTTTTCAAGTGTGGCGTCATGAAGAGTCCAAGCATCACCTCCCAAAAACCTTTGAAATTACTCCTCTCAGACTAAGTCTCCACTATCCGAGAACAAGTGAAGACTTGGGGGGCAAATGTTGTCCGTGATTTCATCATTGGACACGTGGCAATCATTAGAGAAGTAATTAAGCTCCACGGAGTGTAGTATCCCCCAGTAAGTTGTGATCCCATTTTAGGCATGGGTGTCTCCAAGTGAGGCCACGTCCTGAGGACCACCTTAACGGTCTTCCCGCCTTCTTGACGTGATAGTCCTTCAGGTCTATGAATTTGTCCTTGGGGCCTGGAGAGAGCACCATGTGTCAATCACTGCAGCCTTGGGCCACTACAAGATTGTCTGACAACTTTTTGGGTGTCTCGAGTAGTGGTGTCGAGTTCCTACACTCGAAAATGTGTAAGTAGATCATAACACTGTAATGTGTAAGTAGATCATATCATAGATTGGCAAGTCAGTGTAAATCCGGTGCACTGACTAATCTTAGGACTAACTTATTTTGAACATATAATCATATTTATATTCCACTGTGATTACGTCACTATAAATAAGATTAGCTATATGCTCAGGATTTAATAGAAGTTTATATTAACCAAATAATCATGAAAATAAAACATGTGAGCAAAGTGATTGACCAAGTCAAAAAATGATTTCTATTATTTTATTGATAATAAAATGAGATTACAAAGAATTTGGGTTTTAATTAGGGCATAAAACCCCAACAAAAACTCTACTTGGATATTTAAGAGAACCAAGACAATTATATAAGAGAACCAAGGCAACAAGAAATTCTTCTTCAAGTTATTGGATATTATTTTCTTTCTTGCTTGTAAAAATTATGTACAGTGAGATGTATTATTTACATTGAGAATAATGAATTTTTATTGAGAAATATAATGAATTTTTATTGAGAATTATTTAGTCTCATGGGGATTTGATGTATTATTTACATTTTAATTGTATGAATAAATGTTGTATATATATGAATTTTTATTAAGATAAATATAACTTTTTTTACAAGTTATGGTAATAATAATTAATTATGTGAGTAATTTTTTTTATTTAAATTTATATCAAACTTCAATTGTTAAAAATATAATTAAAAGTTTTAAAAAATATATATCAAAAAATTATTATATATATAAATTTAATGTTATGGCGACACCTATTAACTGTTGGCGTTGCCAGCAACAGCAACACCTATTAACTGTCGGTGTTGCCAGCAACGGCGACACATATTAACTGTCGGCATTGCCAGCAATGGCGACATGTATTAACTATCGGCGTTGCCAGTAGCGGCGACACCTAGTAACTATTGGCGTAGCCAGTAACGACGACACCTATTAACTGTTGGCGTAGCCATCAACGACGCACCTATTAACTGTCGGCGTAACTACCCCTACGCTGGCATAGGCAAATACGACAGTTAGTCGACTGTCGTCATTGTTCAATAACGACAGTTAAAAACTATCGGGAAATTCCATTTTTGTAGTAGTATTTTGTACTTTTGATTCTTAATTAATTGGTTTTATTCTCTCGGCGTGACCCAAGGAGTAGGTTATCCGAAAGGGTTTCTGAACCTTGTAAAAATTTGTTGTGTTCTTTATTGTTTTTGCACTGTCTTTTTATTGTGTTCAGTTTTTGTCGTGACAAGTTCGGATTTTGTCTGACAGAGCTGAAATTTGTTTCAACATTTAATTATCATTCCATAGCTTATTTAATTCACATGCTTTAATTAATTTGGTAATTACTAAAAAGAGAATTTCAATATTAGTTAAAATAGTTCATTAATATGTACTTGGTGAGTTGATTTTACTAGTAAGATACATATATGAGTTTTGATGTATCCGATATACCTACAGAAATAAGATGTTACCTTTATAGGAAAATGAAAACATAATTGCTACGAGTATAGAATAATGGGAGGAAATTATCAAGACAACCCATTATACATGATAGCTTAAGCAAGAGATTCCAAGACTTCTTAAGTAAGTAATTTAATCTAACAGAAGACTCAGCCGGATCCTCTTCCATGGCACATACACACTATCGACCTTCTTCCATGGAACAACTTATTTCAGTATTCGTTTCAGGCATACTAGATGAAGCTGTGTTACTTGATCCTCTTCTAAGGACAAAAGTCGGTTCTTTGAAAGATGGAAGAGTTGCAGGGTCACTGTCAAGCATGGTTACGATGTTTGACATGTTTGGCCGATCACTTGGGTCTTCTTGTACGCATAAGAGCCCAATATTCACACACTTAATAAATTGATCTTCTTTGCAACTTTCCTGCAAAGTCTGGTCCATTAATTCCAACACCTTGTTCTCTGACCAGAGTGTCCATGCCTGAGAAAAATGTTGATATCCCATTAGTTATCCGAAAGTGGAAAAATTATATAATTGAGAAAGAAACAACTAATTTAGACTTACATAACTTAGTAGGCTCAAATGTTTTTCCGAATGAACAAATCGTGTGCACCTTTTTCCACTAACTATTTCAAGTAGAAGAACACCAAAGCTAAACACATCGGATTTGACAGAGAAAGATCCTTCTAGAGCGTATTCCGGAGACATGTAACCACTGTGTAAAATTATATAATCAATTATAAGATATCAATGCTCTTTGTTTTCTATTTTTGACAGATTTTATGGAATTGAAACAATTTCTCAAATGATTCTGGAAATTACACCTCAGAAATGATAATATCGAGAAAAACTTACTATGTTCCAACTACTCTGCTTGTGTTGTCCTCTGCTTGATTACCTCCAACCATCCTTGCCAAGCCAAAATCAGATATTTTGGGATTCATGGCATGGTCTAGAAGAACATTGCTGCTCTTTAAATCTCTGTGAATAATCCTTAATCTAGAGTCTTGATGAAGATAAAGAAGACCTCGAGCTATCCCCATAATAATGTCAAAGCGTATCTCCCAATTCAATAACTCCCTTTTTGTGTCATCTTGCAAATGATGCATGTTCCCCAAATAGGAAAAAAAAATTATGTAATATGGTATATAGTATACGGATCATGTAGAATCAAATTGGAGAGTAGATCTAGTATAAATAAATACCAAATATGAAGGAGTCCAAGCTTTTGTTAGGCATGTACTCGTAGAGTAAAATCTTCTCCTCTTTTTCTATGCAATATCCCCGAAGTCTAACAAGATTTCGATGTTGAAGCTTTGCTATTAAGACCACCTCATTTTTGAATTCCTGCAAGCCTTGTCTAGAAACACTTGACAGCCTTTTTATTGCAATTTCTTTGCCTCCTGGAAACTTGCCCTGATATATTGAAGTCCCCATATACATCAACATACATGTCAATCTAATAACTTGCTTGTAGAAACATCAGTTGGGGTAAAAAAATTACTGAAGCTTTACCTTATAAACAGGTCCATAGCCTCCTTGCCCCAGTTTGTTTTCATCAGAGAAGTTATTGGTTGCGGCTAGTATACTTTCCAATGTGAAAAATGGTAAATCTATGCCTGTCTCATCTTCTTCCTTAAATTCGCAGGAGTCCATCAGTTCTTGGATGTTTCTCTTGTTAGAGAATAGAATCCCACATGGAAAGTATGTGGGATCATCATACCATTTATAAGAGTATGAGTTACTCCACTCATCACCAATTGGTTTTGAGATGGAACCTCATACTTCTTACCATGCATCACTTTCCACATTCTAACATGGTATCAGAGTCAAAGAAAACTCTAACGAGTATGTCCGATCCAAATCCAAAACCGGTCCAAAAAAAAAGAGAGCCAAAAGAGCCCTTTGTGATTCGGGGATAGTGAGCCAAAAAGAGCCAAAAGAGCCAACGAGCCACTTGCGATCAAACCGTCCAAGATTGGTGAGCAAAAATAGCCACCATCTTGAGGGGGGATGTTAGAGAATAGAATCCCACATGGAAAGTATGTGGGATCATCATACCATTTATAAGAGTATGAGTTACTCCACTCATCACCAATTGGTTTTGAGATGGAACCTCATACTTCTTACCATGCATCACTTTCCACATTCTAACACCCACTTCAGAAATGATAGTGTTAAGATGAAAAAACTTACTAAGTTCCAGCTACTCTGCTTGTGTTGTCCTCTGTTTGTTTGCCTCCAACCATCCTTGCCAAGCCAAAGTCAGATATTTTGGGATTCATACCATGGTCTAGAAGAATATTGCTGGTCTTCAAATCTCTGTGAATGATCCTTAGTCTAGAATCTTGATGAAGATAAAGAAGCCCTCGAGCTATCCCCATAATGATGTCAAAGCGTATCTCCCAATCCAATAACACCCTTTTTGTATCATCTTGCAAATGATGCAATTTTTTTCCAATGTTAAAAATTTATGTACTATGGGCATGGATCATTTTACAATATAATTAATCAAAATTGAGAGCATCTACTCCAAATAAATACCAAATATGAAGGAGTCTAAGCTCTTGTTAGGCATGTACTCGTAGAGTAAAATCTTCTCCTCTTTGTCTATGCAATATCCCCGAAGTCTAACAAGATTTCGATGCTGAAGTTTTGCAATTAAGACCACTTCATTCTTGAATTCCTTTAAGCCTTGTCTAGAAACACTTGACAACCTCTTTATTGCAATTTCTTGTCCTCCTGGAAACTTGCCCTGATATGTTGAAGTCCCCCAATATATTAACATTAACATACATGTCAATCTAATATCTTGCTTGGAGAAACATTAGTAGAGGTAAAAAAAACACTGAGATGCGATATACCTTGTAAACAGGCCCATAGCCCCCTTGTCCGAGTTTGTTATCATCAGAGAAGTTATTTGTTGCCACTAGAATACTTTGGAAAGTAAAAAATGGTAATTCTATGCCTTTCTCATCTTCTTCCTTGAATTCGTAGGAGTCCATCAGTTCTTGGATGTTTCTCTCAGTGTCTAACATGTGGAGTGCCCTGTTTCTTTGATCAGATGATTTTCTGCTATCTGAATTCAGAAGGTAATGCCATGCAACAAGTTCTTGTGAGTTATGTCATTTTTCTCATACAAATGGAGTGAACCATGCATAGTATTAGTAATGTGCATCTTTTAAACAACTTACCTAGTCTTTTGGCCTTCTTTCTTTTCCATATCACAAACGAAATAACAATGCAAATGCATGACAGAACAATTATGCTTATAGCCGTGAGCAAGACAATCAGAAATAACGATACTCTTGTCCTTGATGGCTTTTCAATTGATGACTTAGAAGTATCACCATCTGTTAAAAAAGAAAAAAAAATGTAAAATAGCCTCTGAAATTCCTGCATTTCTTTATTTAAAATATCAACTGGGGGAATCCATATGTGCTATTTCAGTTTTCAAAACTTTATGGAACTGTAATTAGAAGAAAAGAGAGACTGAAAGCCTACTTATTTCGGACAAGGCAACTCGAACATAGAAGTTGTGACCACCATCATTGGTAATATTTTCCTCTTGAAGATCGTTTAGACTTTCGAACCATGTCCAGCACCAGGAAGTTGGAGTATACTCTCCCCTTGTCCCATTGTTTTGATCAGAAGCGGCCTGAAATGAATAAGCCTGGCACTTGCATCTGTCCTGGCACTCCTTCATGCATTCAGTCTCGTTCTTAACTTGTAACCTTGTTGTTGAGTCTGGGTTCCCCACTTTCACCATCTTCAACCTCCTGAATGTGTCCTTTTCACCGCTGCAGAGTTGTGTTCGTCTGGTGCAGCCATCTGAGAAATCTCCAGATTCCCACTTGTCCACCAGGCTTGGCATTAATCCAGGCAAGCATCTGCACGGGGACTTCTCCTCGTCACTGTTACAGATCCCAAAATCGCCACAGACATTAAACTCACTGCACCTATCACTTGGTGCAGACCATCCCGTCATCCAAATTTCATCCCATCTCTTAAACTCAATTTTTCCATTGGAGTTAATGGCTAAACTTTTGTAAGAATAAGTTAATACTGGTGGCAATAGTTTGGATTTAGTAGAATTATTTGTATAGTTCGGCTTCAGCTCGCTGCTATCTAATAAAAAGTCGGTTATCACTTCCGGCATCTTATTTGAGCTTAAGAACTTATCAGATTCTTCACTTTTCCAGTAAACAACCGTTTTGTTAAGGATCACAAACTGTTTATTTCCTTCATCCAATTTAAACCTGAAATCACCACTGTAGGGATCATACTGGTCTTTCCATGAAGTCAACGTTAAGTTCTCATCCATCTTCATGCCCGGTAGAAATGTATCAGTTGGATTTTTAAAGCTCTCCCACAACCACCTACCATCATACTCTTTTAACACCAGATTTCCACTATCCAAAAGCGTTACCGTACGATTAGGAAACGAGGATGAGTTTTCCAGTTTCGATGACCAAGAAGATGTTCCATTACCAACAGCATCATCAAACAGTTGAATGTTACCGTCGTCTCTTAAACCAAAAACTCTTCCTCTTGTTCTAGAAGCGACTATTGGATTATCTCGGTTGGCAACCCAAACAACCGTCCTTGGACTCACGTGGTGGTACCATATCCCAACATATCGTTTCCCCCCAGGACTGCCCTCGGGAGTGAAGAATCCAAGCTCAAACATTTCATTGGCTGATACAAGTGTACCATACCATTTGCTCTCATCAGCATCTCGAATCCATTCATTATATTTTAAGGTATCTCTAGCGGAGCAAGATAGACGAGAAGAGAACCACAATAATGTAGTTATGTAATTGTAAACCATGTATTGGTGCTTGTTCTTGCCATCCATCTAATTCTTTTGATCGATATTAACTAGAAAGGTTTCTGAAAAATTCTCTACAGGTCATGTCTGTAGTAATGAATCTAGATGGTGATAGGGATGAGTAAAGTATTAAAGTTGTATATTCTGCGCAAATAATTAAAATTAATGATTAACAAATGTAATAAGGACGAGGCAACTTTCAGGATTTAACAAATAAATAATATAATAAACAAAAGCATCTTGTGAAATAACGTGTTAATTTACTTTTTTTTTAATATATAAATTACCCAGCATATGAGATGCTTATTGGTCTGTCAGTGTCTAGAATTAGTAGTCCAATTTTCCAATTTCAAGAACAGCATTCAGTTTAAATGTTGGGGAATTATATTAGTACCCTAAAATTTGATTAAGACATCAATTTTTATTAGAAATTACTATTGAATATATCAATTTTATTAACTTATGCTCATTTTTCTATTTTTTTTCTTTTTTTTTATATTCTAAAAGATACATATAAATAAAATTTAATTTAAATATTTAGACAGTTTTTTTGTTAAAAAAATATATATAAATTAGTAAAAGTTTTAAAAAAATTGTTGTGATTAGTTCAATCAAACAAAATAATAGATCTAACTAGAATCAATAAAATCAGAATTGAAACAAAAATAGAAATATATTGAAATGAAAAACTTAGCTGTAATGTAAATGAAGAACAACACAAGATTACGTGGTTCAACACTCTATGAGAGTGTGTACATCCACATGAAAACACGCACCAGACCTTCCTCTTTATTGCTCAATCTTCAATATCAACCAACAAGAAATTTTACAAAAAATGAGTTCTTGAAACTCAAAGTCCGAACTGTACAAACACTTGCCTAAATTCTTATAGAGAATTCCAGGTACTGAAATCTAAAACTTGAGAGAAGTCTATCTCCAAATGTCTAAGGGTGAGTATAAATGTATACCTAAACAACCTCATCAACTAGCTTAACTGGCTTTTAAACCAATGCGAACTTGCCAACTTTGCAAGTAGTCTACTCAAAATAATTTTCACGTTGGTTATTGAACTACTTGAATTACTGATAAAATCTGGAAGGCATAACACTTGTAACAATTCCAATGAAAAATGCCTCAAAGCTTGAGGCTACTCAAAATGCTTCAATGTGCATCGAATTTAGGTAGTGTCTGTTTTTTGCTTGTGTCACCACGTTAGTGAGCATATCTGCATGGTTGTCTTATGTGCTTATTTTCTTTGCTTGAACCTCTTTACTTGCAACAATATCTTTAATAAAATGAAGCTTAATGTCAATGTGTGATCGTGAAAATATGTACGCAAGTGCACATAATTGATTCAAGTAATATAGATGATAAATAGAGTATCGTTTTCACAAAGACTATTAACAAATTACCAATAATTGTTCTTTGATTTCTATTTGGCTAACAAAATTTAGATGAATAAATCTAATTTTAAAATTAAAAAAACTATAAATAAAAATAACTAATTAAAAGATTAAAATCAATATTAAAAAGACTTAGGGTATTAACTTCATCAACTTTTCATTCGACTAATTTTATTAATCAGTTCTAAATTTATTTCTTTCTATTCTAATAGCAGGTTAACATAATCAATTCTTATTATTTTTCAAGATATAAAATCTCATCGTATATGCAGGTTTTCTACATAAACATATAACAGACATTAAGCATAAAAACCTAATTACTACACAAGCCATACGGGTACTTTCTTCCAATATGCAACCTATGTCTATATAACGATAGCATATTCAATTATCTTATCTTTCGAATTTTGAATCAAAATTATAAATCAAGCAAATATTGATCAGTTATTTACTAGCATTAAGCAAACATTATATAGATTAGAATAGAGAAGAAAAATTAATAGAACATCATAATTAAATTAAATAGAAATCAAAGTGACTACATTAAACCCTAGGTTATAATGTTCAGTTCATATCAGACATGACTAAATCGACAAAATAATAATTCAGAAACATAAGATCAAAAAACTTGAAGAAGAAAGAAAAAAATATAAAAGTGTAGAAGAACTAGTCTAAGAATCAAAATTAATCTCTAAAAACGTAATTAAAATGTGATCTAACGCTAATTAATTATAAAGTTTGAATTTATACTAAGAAAAACACACGAATTCATTTTTTTTCATATGCGGCTCGCAACTTGGCTTTTCCTAGGTCGCGACCCATGTCTTTTTAAAGCCCTCAAAATCTGGTTAGACCCTCCAGGCGCCGCGAACCTCTAAACCCAAGTCGCGACCCGCCTCTCCATGGACCTTCTGGATTTTTCCTCTGTTTCTTCTAGCGCCGTGACTTATAAGAGCAAGTCGCGACTCTAATTCCCTTCAGCAACCTTGAGCTTCTGACATGACTAGAGTCGCGACCCTTAAGCCCATGCTGCAACTTTAATTCCATTTTTTTTCTTCAAATTATCACCTTTTGACATGCTTCCTTCATCAGAACTTATTATTATTCATGCTTAACACAAATTTGAGTCAAACAACCACAAAAGCTCCATTTTCCCACCATTTCATCTTCTTTTAGCATTTAACTCATGATTCAACACACCGACCTACAACAAATACAAACAAAGGCATAATCTTGCACAAAACAAACATAAAGACTCAAGATTACCACAAAAACACATTCTAAAATGACACTAAAATAGAGTTATCAAACTCCCCCAAACTTACTCTTTACTAGCCCTCGAGTAAAGAACACAACAATAAACAAACTTGACTAAAAACTTAAACCACAAACACACTTGAATCAAGCCGACAATAATAATTCGTGCCTCAAGCTATGATGACTAACACACTTATATAATCTTCAGGAAAATCAACTTAAAATCCTGAATTTCAGTCAAAACATTCTTCCAATTTACTTAAGTCCAAACGAAAATAAAAGCTCTCAAAATCATGACTAATAAATAAAATGTATTCGAATCATTTCATGCTCACCAATTTTTTCATTACAATAAATTAATATCATTATCCCATAAGCTTGCTATACTTACTAATCTCCACTAATGTAGAAAACACATGCTCAGAAATCAATAGGACTTTCATAGCTTATAATTGAAAGGCTTAGGTAAAGGTAGATGAAAAAGTCATTTAGGCTCAAAATATAGGATAAGCACCCAACCAAACAATTTAACCTTTATCCACTCACAAACCCAAAACCAATCCCAACTTTCCCAATATTTCTTATTTTGAGAGAATTAATAAACTGTTTTTTTTTTTTTTGTAATGATACTACACCCCCTAAACTTATTTCTTTGTATTTTCAATTGGAGTGTAGTTTATTTTCAATATACTTTTTTTTTTTCTTTCTCTCTTAATTTTTCTTCTTCTATTGAAAATTTTTCCAAATATAAACCCCATTACAAACCATCCCCCACTCACTTTTCATATGCTCATGGTATATCAAAGGGAAGAAAAAAAATAACAAGGTCTCAAATAAGCTCAAAATAAATGTCAAACAAAAAGAATCAAATTAGGCTCGAAATTGGGTAACTAAGGATTTAATAAATCAAGGCTGGCTTGAAAGGCTCAAACATTCCAAAGAATTGCCTAAATCATCTTCCTAAGCATATATCATCTCAGATTTCATCTCAAATAGCAAGCAAACAAGTTCTAGGATTAGTACATTTTCATAATTTTTATTTTCAACATTCAACAAGCATAAAAACTTTTTAGTTACACAAAATTTATTAAAATCATGATCAAGCTCTAAATTATTTACGTAGACAAAGTAGAAAGATGGAAAGAACTATTCAACCAAGCACATAGATTTTTATAGCTTCATTCCCATTCAATTTATACAGCACATCATTCAATCATATTATCATTGGCTAATCATTGTCTACTTGATTCAACTAACACTCTTAAACAACCTAGACAAAACACACTAAAACAAAAAAAAAATACAACTTAACACAAACAATAAGTTCCTTCCCCCAAACTTAACCTAAACATTGTCCCCAGTGTTAAAATAAAAGCTAAGGAAAAGAAACTTACCTGATACCTCAAACTACTTAAAATGATACGAATCAAGATGGTGAATTGAAAAATGGGGAAAGAAAAATTCTCAAGTTAGCCCCTAATTCATTATGCCGAAGCCCGAAATAGCGTTGAAACTTAAATTAGTCTCATATTTAATAGAAATTAAAATAAAATAAAAATAAATAAACATAATACTAAAATTAAAATGTTCATAATCAAAAACTTTAAATAAAACTAATAATAACAAAAATGCAAATAAAAGATTGGAATGCCTCCAAATGCGCCATCGTTAACGTCATTTAGCCAGACACTTGCTTTTTTTTCATATTCAACTTGGATCAAGTCCTCCTCTCACATCCTTGAGAGCCATAGTATCATGAGTTAGCCCTCGTTTCTGGTGATTAGAAATTGGTGGAACTTTACCCTGCTCATGTAACATTCGAATCCTTTTACTGAAGAACCTTTTTAAACGATGACGCCATTTTCGAAGTCCAGTTTTAACCACAGATCTTTTCTTAGAGACTTCCAACTTGTTCTCTCCTTGTTTTACCATTTCAAATCTACAACAAGTTGGAATTTCTGTTGCTGCAAAAACGTTAAATATTACCTCCTCTTTTTGCACTCGCAGCTTTAACTCACCCTTTTGTACATTGATTAATGCCCTACCAGTAGCCAAGAATGGCCTTCTAAGTATTATTGGAATATTTTCATCTTCCTCCATATCAAGAATGATAAAGTCCGTAGGAAAGATGAATTTATCCACTTTCACCAACACATCCTCAATCACTCCACGAGGATGTTTGA